>NW_027466061.1:19555000-19852500 GCF_046127955.1 Nelusetta ayraudi | reverse complement strand
GATTTAATTCAGTGAAAAATGAAGTGAGCCAAAGCCTCAAAGCGATGGCCCGGCTTTTGCGAAGCTCCATCCAAAACAACTTGCGTCCACACTGCAGACCGCACGGGAAATGCGCCGAAGCGCAGGTCACTATCCACAAAGACGTCGCGTCACGTCCGCACGTGGTTTGACAGACGGAAACAGCGCAGTCGAAACCAGGCGCAGTTTCTGTCTGTCAAACTGTTTTTGACGTCACAGCGACTCTCTCCCCTCTAAAGAGCTAATCATGCGGTGTGTGTGTGTGTGTGTGTGTGTGTGTGTGTGTGTGTGTGTGTGTGTGTGTGTGTGTGTGAAGGGAAAGTCAACTGCAATTAAATCAAGTATTCCTTCTGGCCAATAGTGTCAAAGTAGAGAAACTTGATAAACATATCATTTTGAATTTAGTATATTTTTTGTTGTACAAGTGGAATCATTAAGTTTGTTTAAATGATAACAATACATCCTACAAAACCTTTTTAAGAATTCTGATTTGCCACCTTACAATGTGTTCAAAGTTCTCTACTCGGAAAAATGAACAAATATTTTGTATTTGTCGTGTGAAATACCAAAGATAACGTCCAGAATCAGAATGCGAACATGTCACAACATTATGTCGTAAGTCCTGACAAGACATTGGGGCTGACAGCCGTGTTTGAAAGGACATGACAGGAAATCAATCCTGGTTACAGAACACACCTTATGACTTATTGTGACACAATCCTCACTTTACTTTTCTTTGAACAGAGCAGCCATTAAGAAGAACGAATAAATGTGTGTCAAAAAAACATTAAGTGAAGACTCAACAGTGAATGCAAAATGACTTTATGATGGTAAAATGTTAGATTGTAATAACTGCAATACAGTAAAGAAATAATAATAAAATCCAACTGCTTCCTCCTTTTTCAAATCAGGTTTGACTCAGTAAAGTGAACATAGTGTACTTAAAGGACTTAGTTTCAGGAAAACCCCAACTGTGGGATTAAACATTGTCTGTCCTAGTTCAGCGACCACAACCCTGAGGCCATTATTTTAATAGGGTGACGATATATAAGCCATGCACTTGTGTTCTCATCTTTGATTTTGATTGAGAAAGGTTGCCTCTTTATCAACTTGCCCAACATACAAGTTGGGAACAAACCAGGACTTCATACGTAAGCAGAAACCAGATATGGTTTAAGCTACCTAAATGGAATATTTCAGCACTACCATCAGTAGGTGACAGTAGACGTCTCATCTGCCCTGTTGTGTCGTACAAGACTCAGAGAGTCAGAAAAAAAAGGTTAATGTGCATTCATACATAATTCTAAGTTATCTGGAGATTAGTAAAAACAACAACAACAACAACAACAACAACAACAGCAGCAGCAGTGGCAGCAAACCCATGATCGTCAGATGCAGAACCAAAGAAAACAGACCAAAAAAAAACAACAAAACTTTCTGGTAGAACTAGTCATTGTGTAATTTCCCAGCTCTTCACGTCAGGTAAATTCTCATTAGGCCATGCCCTCTAGCCAGCAGGACCCGCCCCCAGCAGCACTGACAATTCGCAATTTAAATAGGAACGATCCAAACACTGAGAGGCAGAAGCAAGTGAGCAAAGAGCAGAACGCAGACCTTCACAGTCAATTCACACAGTGCAGGTAAGGCTCGCCTGGATGGAAAAACGGGGGTTGGGAGATATGAACACATCTCTTGGTGATTTTTGTGGATTTTTTTTATTGTCATCATTTAAAAACATAAAAGCCTAATTTTGCTTATTTTAATGGTGCAAAATTGACTCCTTTGTCTGCTGTTCTTAACGGGGATATGAAGGTGTTTATTTGTATTAACTGCTTAATTGAACAAAGAGATAAAATACATAATGGAATGCGAAGCTAGAGTTTTTTTCAGTGGCTCGATTTTCTTTGTTGGACTTTGAATGAAAATATAGATATGAGTTAACACTTTCTCTGATCTGTGTACCCCATGTGCTTCCTGCCAGGAATGGAGCGAGGACTCTTGCTGTTGGTCGCCACACTCATGGTCTTTGGGGCCAGAGAGGTGGAGGGAACGTTTCATCTGTCATTCTCCAACATGACGGTTTGCTTGCTCACTTGCCTATTTGAACCACCTCAGACTATTTACTGCAAAGAGAAACGCAATATTTGTTTAACGACCTGTTCCCAGACTTGAACAGTTGCAAGAAAGGCTGTCCTGAAAACTAACATTTCCCATTACAGACATAATTTACTGAGTTAGAGTTCACCGTCAGTCCATTCATTTTCCCGTGTCATCACTGTGGCATTAAGAACTTCTCTGTTAATGGACGAGACTACAAGTTTGAGAACCGTCTGGAAACTGTTGGGAATGTCAAAAACCCAAATATAGATATATAAAATACACTCACACACACACACACACACAAACACATGTATATGAAGATATTGTAGGTTTTTTATGTGCTGAATATGACTAATTATTTTATTACATCTTGTCTGAAACCTGTGTGCAAAACTGGTAGCACTTATACCACAAAGATATTACTATCAGACAATCAAGACTGGATGCAAAGAGTTATTGCAAAAGTTCTCTCAACAAGAAGAAGAACAACAGCAGTGTTGACTAAATGTGTGCGTGTTTGGCTTCAACAGGTGAATATCTCTCGGGATGGTTGTGGAGAGAGCAAACTGTGCGTGGCAGAGCCAGAGGACTGTGATCCTGATGAAAACAACATGTGCTTCTTGGCAACTTTTGACACAGAATCAAGGCCTCCCAATGGCACTGCGCTGGTGACTGAACTGTCAGGGTACTCCATGGATTTCGTTGCACTGGGACTCACCCCAGACAACTCACAGGTAAAACCCACATCTCATGCCCCAACTTTCAAGATGGTCACTCCTTCAGAGGAACCAAAAGCTTCACTTCTTGCCCAAAGAAAGAGGAAAGTCGGTCCAAATAATACAAAGACACAAAAACGCTAAATTATTTATCACCCCACTGGTGTGTCAAACATTTCTATATACTTCCTCTCCACAAGCCAACACAAAGTTATTTGACTGTGAGGCAAACTCTCTTGTATGGGAGCTTCTAGGCTTCATCGCATAGGTGTAACCCAGCTCCTCTACTTCAACTAACTGTCAATCAGAAATGTAGTTGTAGTAGTGTAGAAAGTTTCTTGGGGTTAATTATCATCTGTTCGTGGTAAAAACTGTGAGAGTCAAGGAAAAAAACAAGTGCTAATATTATCTTTGCTTCATAACTTTCACAACAAAAATCCTCACAAATCACCTCCTGCTATTTGTAATGAGCACTTTACAGACAGAATGAGGTTAATAAGGAACAGAACACCGAAACACAGAATGCTAACTACGGTTGCCATCGTTTGTGGAAATATCCAAGCATAGAAAGCACAAAAATGTCTAGAAATGGCGTTGAAAAGCTCATCAACATGTTTTTTTTTTTTTTTTTACACTTATGCAAACTCATCAGTAATACTGCATCACTTTAGCTCACTTAACTTAAGCAAGCAACTGCTTTATAACCTGACAAAAACAGAGCGAGACTGTTTTTGTCAGGTTAAAACATCCATTTTAAATTGTTACAAAAATAAAACAGTTTTTGAACAACAGGTTTTGTTATAATAAGGTTTGCGCCTGTTGGCTCACTGAATTTAAGTGTTTCTAAATATTTGTTAATGACATCAACCAACCCTTTCTTTCAGACAAAAGGGTTGTTATGAAGCCATTGTGCAATTTGTGAGACGTGTGTGTGTGCGTGTGTCAGAGCTGTTGAAAATAATATGAATGCAAATAAGGAAGTAAATGTTAAAATACAATAGACAATGGGCTCTGAAAGGCTTTCAGGTGAGCACAACGGGAAGTTTTGAGAATGCTGACAAACTTGGGCCCATGTCACAATTTCCTTTTGTCCACTTCTAGGAATAGAAAACCCAGTTTGTATTTGTTTACTTCAAGATGCCCTAACCCTCTGTCACCACTTATTGTTACCCCAGAACACCACCGCGTTTTTCTTCTGTTACATGCGTGATGGGATGCTCAGATTCAGAACGATGGAGAGAAACAGTAGCGGTGTGTTAACTGCCGTGGAGCGGGTGAGACCTCAAATACATTTGCATTATTATGTTCATAAATGTGTATTTTTTTAAGCTAAATGAAACTAAATAAAATAAAATGATGCTTACGAATTGTACACATTTCCAATGTAAATGCATTTTCTTGCACTGTTTTTAAGACATTGTGTCAAATAATTTAATAAGCATGCGGTAACTTGAAATTTCTGCAAATGACTCTTCTTACCCTTGCTCGCTATATCTTATTTTCTGTATAACATTTCATTGTCAGCTTGTCTCAGCGATCCGTGGCAATATAACAGGAAGGAGGGTCCAGTGCGAGTTCGACATCCTGCCGTTTGACATCAGCACTAATTATTCCATTATCATTGCGAATGGAACATTTAGTAATGGTAAGCACGCGCACACTCTCTAGTCCTGTTCATGTTAAAACACCTGCCAGCAGGGCTCACAAAGGAACAGTCTTTACGCCAGTGTGTACTGATTATAAATGGGAAAATCTTTTCATAGTCGGGCACATCAGGGCTGATTTGACAAGGGGACTGGTGGGTCATGTAATTCAATCAAGAATTCAATTGTGAGTAGATATATGTGCGCCTCTAAACATCCAAGCTGCAGGAATTTCATTGTGGCATTGTAGGCACAAGAAACATCAAATAAGAACCATTTGACGACTAAATATTTACTGTTGGCCATCAACAATATCCTGATGTGTCACCTGTTTTGTAACCAACGGTTAGCATCCATGTTTTACAGTGAACAGTACATTCAACTCAGAGTCAACTTTTTTCCCTTGATACAGCCGTAACATTTTAGATGAAATCAAGAAGGGAAATGTGAATATATATCAAGAGTCAAGTTTCCTCTTTATTCCTTTTCATTAATCCAGGATTCAATTTCTCCTTGAGGGTTAAAGTTAATGCAATGTGTATCTCATTCTGACCCCTTACATTTCTCTGTTGCCATTCCTAATTTCTTAGGTACGCCCACTTTCGACAGCGAACGTCTTAATGTAGGTCCTCTGAACATCACCAACGCGACCAGTAACGCTGTCAATGCAAGCCTTCACGGTAAGAAAAACAGGAACATTCACACAGCACTTTTCAACACGGAAGGCTGAGCACAGCATGGACTAGGTGATCGGTTCCGGCCCACTTCACCAACAAGAACGGACTGCTATTTATTAAAAAGATTGTTTCAGTTTTGCGACACTCTTATTTTGTATATCACCATGATGTAATTGTGTAGAGACAGGCTCCCTCAAACTGAGTGCACCTTGACTCTACAATTGTGCTCCACGGATTGAAATAAACCTGGTGTTGAGGAGTGTTTTCTGATGGAGTTCTTTTCTGTGTTCCAGTCACCACTCTGCTCGTCCTGCTCAGCATCGCCTCCTCCTTCCTGTCCGCCCTGCTGACAGCCTGATTGTCCCAGCTGGATGCTTCATCCACAATGAGAATGTGAAGGCCATCGCTGAACTTCATGAAAGACTTTAGCGCACTTATTTTGGGATATCTTAAATGTCTTTGAAGCCATTTACTTTGCACAGAAGCACCAGTTTAAATGATTAATGTTTACGTCTCTGGTTTTTTCCCTCCTTTCTCTGGTACACATCTGTCTTGTTTGACTTGAGGGGGACTAAGGCCCCAAAAGTCCAACACTTCCTGGACCTGCACTGCCAGTGAAATAACACTAAAAGTTAGGCCAGTTTAACAACTCATTAAGCTAATTTAACATTCATGCCTGAAGATCTCGGTTTAACCAATAATTAATAAATGTACTGTTCTTTATGTATTTGAAGTAAGCTGTTGACAATTCATCTACAAAAATTACAATGAAGTTGATACTGTGGTATGAATCAACTGATATGTAGTTTGAGTTGTAATTTTTACTTGTATATCATTAAATAAATGTCACTACTTAAATGAAATGCCTGGCTACTACATGACTTATTTTGACCTTTCAGCCTCAAATTCAATGAAAAAGCTTTGTGAGAAAAATTTGAAAGGTTGATTATGACATTTAAAGTGCTTTTGACCCACAAAGTGGCCCAATGAAGAGCGAGTACACCAACAAAACCACAGATGCTTCTTCCATTTTAATATTTTATTGCAATTTATTCCTTTAGAGTTAAGTTGAAACTGAATAGTATAAAAAAATGACATTTACATACAGACACACAAGCTCAAACATTGAGGGGCAAAAAAACACACTAAACCTAAAAACGGTCTTGGAACTGGGTTTTGTCCTCAGGTTAAGACATGTCCATCGAGCCGTCGCCTCTGAGAACACTGAACAGTCCATGTTTCTGCCTTCGTCATGAAGAGCAGCAATGACGCAGTAAAAGCACAAACCTACAGCTAGTTATTCCCATTACAGTAACACTAGGTGAAAAAAAGACAAACCAAACACAAGGAGCTCGAGGGACAATGGAACAACAGCCTGTATGTGCGTATGTGCGTGCACGTCTGTCTCTGTGTGTGTGTGTGTGTGCGTGTGTAGCATGCACTAGTGTGTGTATGTGTGCGTGCGCGCGCAGCTCTATGGACATCGTGTGTTAAAACCTTCTGGGAAGCCGTGTGAGCGCTGCGTGCTCGCCGCCTACGAGTCGTCCTCGCCGTTGACGCTGTCGCCGTCGTCGTCGTCTTCCACGTGCTCTCCTTCCTCTTCCTCCTCCTCCTCCTCTTCCTCCTCCTCTTCCCTCTGACTCTTCACCTGCGTATAAACTTTTATCAATGTATTGTTGGGCAGTATGTTCAGATTTTGCCAAGATAAAAATCACGCTTGAAAGATAAAGGAAGAAAGAGAAGCGGGCCAGGTCTGAAGGCCTTGGTGGTGGTGTAGTGGGATTGCTGCCAGTGACGCCAACGCTCACTGCCATTGCAGTCACAGTGTGTCTAATAGCCAACAACTCTACAACACTGGGCGCCAGCTGGTTGTCGGCAGTTTGTGTGTACCAGAGACCGGGTCTGAGGTGCCTCACCACACCAACACAACTGCTTCCTGTACCCGCGGCCATATTAGCACACTTGACCAAGAGTTCCCATGAAATCAATTAAAAAAAATGTTTTCATTGTATTTGGTTCGAAAAGAATTCAGATGTATTAAAAGCGTCAGGTTTCATGAATGTCACTTGACAGGAGTTGTGTTTGAACTTCCTGGTTAACCGTGGCACGAACGCAGCTGCCTCGAGGCTTCCAGAAAGTTCACACTTGTGTTGTTCCCGACTCTGTGTTTCCTCATAGCAGAGTTCCACAGACGTCAATGCTGGGAACATTTCAGCCTTTACCTCTTCCTCCTCCAGCAGGTCTCCCTCCTCCTCCTCCTCCTCTTCGTCTTCCTCGTCCTCGTCCGAGTCGTTTAACTCCTGGCTGTCCCGGTCCCTTTTCATTCCGTCATCCTTCTTGTTGCTAGGGTGCGGCGGCGATGTCACCTCCCCCGGCTCCGTTTTTATGCTCTTAACTTCTGTCAAACGAGGAAGTGCAGTCAGGCCTTGCGGTAACTGCCTCAGCGGAACGCCATTATCCCATCGCAGAACTTTCCCTGAGAGTTCTCGCCCTACCTGACTTCTTGACGTGGTCCTTCTCCATGCGCTCCAGGCTCTCCAGCAGATCGTCCACTTTGCTTTTGATTTGGCTCAACTCCCGCTTGATGGTCTGCAGCTCGTCCACTTTCACTGCAGTCAAAGTGTACACAGCAGATGGGTGTGTGAGAGAGTGAGAGAGACAAACAGACAATTGTGTAACTCTCCTCTGTTGGAACAACAACAGGGATGCCACTGTTTCATGTTCCTGACTGAGCTTTGATCTGTAGGGCCATTAGATAAATTAGGGGTTGCTTTTTTTGAACTAGAACAAAATTGAAACAAACTTCTTTGTCTTTCTGAGGGCCGTGTCCTGTTTTCTACTGCTGCCCTGCTGAGTTACACACTTGTTCTGGACGAGGAGGTCCTCTGACTGCTCTTGGACGAAGAGGAGAAGCTGCTCTTGGTTCGCCGGCTGCTCCCTCCGCTGAGGCTGATCCGCGGACGCTTGGATGGCATCACCGCCCGTGACAAGGGAGGAGGGGGGGCGGGGACACGGGACGGGTACGAGTACATTCTAGCATGAAAACAGAAACAAACGTCAGTCCTGACAATGTCTCATTTCCGCTCTGGTGGTTATCGAAAGCTTAATTTATACAAAACAGCAGTAGCAACAACAAAACTGACCTATAAAAGCTTCCTCAAAGATTAAAAACCAGTTTGTGCAACTTATTTTGAAAGCAGATCAGGAAAGGGGAAGCGTGCCAAGAGTAACACAAAGCACTGTGATTGAGTGATTGGTCTCTCTCTGGAGGACGGAGCCCAAACACTTGACTGACTCACCTGTCGTAATAATCTCTCTGAAAGTCGTAGTCCAGCTCGAAAGAAGAACTGCTGCACAGGATGAAGAGTGGAGAGGTCAGTGCAGGAAGCCCAACCCAACTGACTTCCAACTACTTGTTGCAAATCTGTGAAAATGTTTGGTTTTTGTTTTTGACTGACCTGTACATTTCCCCAGCAGAACGCTTGGTGGTCTTTGATCTGTGGGGTTTGGGTTCACCAGCAAGGTTAATGTCTGAAGGGGGGGAAAAAAACAAGCCGGGATTAACTGCTGATCCAGCAGCTTGAATGCTCAGGTGCTCAGACAGTTGAGCGCCATTGTTCTCAGAAA
Organism: Nelusetta ayraudi; assembly: GCF_046127955.1. Lineage (NCBI taxonomy): Eukaryota > Metazoa > Chordata > Actinopteri > Tetraodontiformes > Monacanthidae > Nelusetta > Nelusetta ayraudi. Next base: position 19,843,719 of record NW_027466061.1, on the reverse strand, counting down.
ACGGAGGTGGAAAGAAATGCATGTCAGGCTTGTCAGGAAAAGAGCATTTGATTCTGCATCTGGTGTCATTTACCGCATGTGGTGTTTGAGACCATGAAAGACCAGTTTGGTTAGAGAGTAGATAAGACTCCACCGTGTGAACAACATGCAAACAAGTAAACAAGCAAGAACAAAGACTTTCTGAAAATTTGAAAAGATATGTTCATTACTCAAACAAGGAATTTGAACTTTCACATTAAAAAAAAATACAATTAATGGTCGGAGTAAATAAAAACAATGCTTTCATTCACCCGTTTGCAATACGTGCTTGTGCAAAGACAATTGTATGCCTTTAGACATGAACTGCAATGTTATTATTATTTTGTATTATTATTATTATTATTATTATTGTTATCATTTTTTTTTTTAAAGGTTCTGAAACCACCCATAAGACTGAAGATTCCTACCAAGAACTTGTCCGACAATCATGCGGCCATCCTCTCCGTTGACAGCGGCCCGAGCGTTCCTCTCGTTGGCGAACTGAACGAAGGCGTAGCCCTTGTGGACGGAGCAGCCCACGATCTTGCCATACTTGGAGAAGATGGCCTCCACGTCCGCCTTGGTGACCAGCAGCGTGTTCAGGTTGCCGATGAAGACCCGCGAGTTCAGCGAGCGCTGGTCCGTCTTGTTGGTGACGTTGCTGGCCATCAGGCTGGCGGCGGTGGGTGAACGTCTGGTGGGGGTGGGGGGGTGGGGGGGGACACAGACACCCAGGCAAAATGACAAGAAAAGCAGAGAGTCAGGGGGAGAGCGAGGGACTAATCAAAGAAGCCTTGCGGGGAAATGGATGAATAAATCCTCATGGAATCAGAACTGGTTGTGAAGAGTTTTCTATTTGAAAGAAAAAAAAAGGCCACATTTCAGTGACTCTCCACAATAAAATACCTAAAAACCAGGAGAATGATTCAATAGCATCAATAATCTAAATCCTTCATTTCTGCTTGAAAACAACCAAAAAGAGCTGAACTGACTGACAGCTAATATTGCACCTAAACAACCATGCATACAATTTGGTGCTTTAGAAGTGTAAAACTTTCCCCTGTGTCAGTATCTCGCTAGTGAAGAGCTATAAGCCCAACCTGCAGCAAAATAACATTTGTTCAACAAGAGACACACAGCTTTGCTCCAAACACACTATCATTGCCTTTAGAAAATGTTCAACAATATTGTTTCTGCTTTGCCATAACATTGCCATTAGACTCCAACACCACCTAGTGGAAGCAATGTGACATGCACGCTCCAACAACTCAAAGGCGCCACAATAAAAGTCAGTCATGCAACTCATTAAGTCCTCCAATATACAGACTGATGTATTTGCTATTAATTGGGAACCAGCATACAGAGCTTTTATTCAGCTCAGTCGAGACGATGTGCACTGGTTTGAGCCAGTCATGAAACAAGTGAACATCCGTTGTTTTGTGTAAAATGTAAACTATAGCACCACTGATACTCTTATGCCAGCGTTTTGATCGGACAGCACTATAAACAACACAGTGAATCAATGCTGACTATTTTGAATACGCAGCAGGCAGGACAGGTCAGAATGCAAAACTGGATTCCAATGTTTACTATAAACGGGTGTCGCTGCTGAAATCGCTCCACAAGACCGTCAACATGCTGCGGCGTCCACAAATCACACTGATGCAATGCAAAAGTCATTTTCAGCGCTGTCGTACACGCATGTCCGGGGTTCCTCTGCGAGGTTTTAAGGTCTTTCTACACATTACAGTTGCATTCTGCTGCTTTGTGAGAAGATCAGACCACACGGGTCACCTCTATTCAGGGCTTATAGCCCCAAACAGGAGAGGCTTTGATTTTTAACTGCAGCAGTGGTTGAGCAATGAGATCAGGGCCTATGTGAACGCTGTGCAAACAGAGGAGAATGTTAGTGCTCTCACTATGTGATGAACTAGCTGAGGGGAATTCCATCAGGCTCTTACACATTTAGAAAGGTCTCAAAGATGGAACGCAGTTGAAAACCAGCAGAGGGAAAGTTATTCTTTACTCCAAGTCACAGTTCTTCTTCTTCTTTTTACACCCACGGTTGTATGTGTGCTTGTCCTACTCCATACATCTCAGCAGATGATATTCTACTATTGGATAAAGTGGATGATGCAAGTGCCCCGCAGATTTGTAAAGGTGAAGGAGGCTGTCCATACAGAAAACAAGAGAACAGTAGTGGCATTAAACAGTAACCCCCCCTCCCCTGCTGACAGGGAGGGACTGAACAGTCATCACTCACTCCATAGCGTCTGTGTGCAGGGCTGGCGTCTGTCTGATGTGTGACCCTGTGGGCTGGGATCAGTTTGGGCTGGGTGTGTCGACCTTCACCTTCACCCCTCACGATTTATACTGAGGTGACAGAAAACACACTCAGTCAGGCTGCAAAGGGTTATCTTGTGCCTTGTCTTACCTGCTTGGAATGTGGACAGGAGTAATTAGGGAGGCAAACACAAAGACATTGTTTTTTGGGAATGAGAAAAGGTGCCTCTCCTCTGACAGTGAGTCTATTTACCAGGATCTGTGGCACGAGTGGTGATGCAGTTAGGAAGACTGGAAATGGTCAAATCTGACACTAAAACAATTTTCATCATATCTCTACACTGGCAGAAAACCAGGGTGAAATAATCATTAATAATTCAGTTTGTGCAGTCCTTTTAAATAATGACTGCATGAGATTTTCAAAGAGTAATATTTAACAATGCAACTACAACAGAGGATCAACTTGCAGAGAAATTCTGGAAATGTCCGTTTTATGCTGAAAAAGATACACAGAGGAATAAACAAGGGTGCTTTGTTTTAAATGTAGTTGAATGGAAATTGATGTGGACTCACAGGAGCTGGGAAACAAATAACGATTAAAAGATATGTGAGCATTTCTGAGGCTTGTAATGTTTGTTATCTGTGTGACATAAAGGATGACTTAAGGATAATTAAAATCTCAATCTTTATTGTATGGTGCTCTAAGGCTCGCAGTGGTCAATGATGCATTTCTCTGACTGTCTGCTAAACATAAACTTTATTCATTCCCAACTGTCCATCGCGTGGAAGGAGCGGAACTGGCTACCTCCGGGAGAACGTCAAGTCGTGAGTTCAACACAACAGCCATAATACCTTTGACAGTGACACACGTTTAATTTAAGAAATGTGTTTGTAACGTTATGTAACAGTGATGATGCATTTCACAGTCCCAGGAGTTCAAAATCAAAAATGCGCTCTTCGTTGGGGGAGGGAAAAAGAAAAGACGCTTGGAAAAAAAATAATCTCAAAACAAAAAAGACACTACAAGCACTGAGCCATGAAAGCCGAAAAAAAAAAAAAAAAAAAAATACAAAATCTGAGGATTGTCAAAAAATTACCTAAACCATTCACAACACACCCGCCTGGTACATCGACAGCGCCATCGCCAGGCTTCAGTGTGCAACACAGGCCCTGCACAAGCCTCGGCGGCTCCTAGTCGACTAGCATGGCTGCTAAAGGCAGCCCCACATCAACTGAATAGCACAAAAATACACTGCAATCGGACCAGTTCTTCTTCTTGCAAAAACCAAAACCAGCAAATTTCACTGCGTGGAAGACACTCCGTAAACGATGACTGGATTGATCACGATGAAGCTGTTACTATCAAAACCAAGAGAGCATCTTAGCTAGGGTCTATTTAGCTGGGGGGCTGGATGAGAAGCGTGCCAAAAACAAACTGTTCCAGCCAAAGAAAGTCTTTACAATATGTGATATAAAAACAGAGCTACACGAAGATGCAAAAATGGACAAAACTTCAGCTAGGGGGATCCATAGCGTCGAATTTCTTAAAAACCACAACCAGCGTTCTTGTTTTCAAGGGCTTGAATGTCTCCAAGTGAGCTAAGCTAGCTACATGGCTAGCCAGCGCATTGCCTTCTGTCCTTTCGCAAAATAGAAAAAGCATCGTTGAAAAAAATCCAAAAAGAAAAGAAAAAGTAAGGAAAAATGAAAAATGTCTTGGGACAAAATACTCACCACGACCTTTACGTGTAAAATGTCTTGCTTTCGGCAAAACCTGTCAAATTGCTTAGTGACGGCAACAAAACCACTCGCCCCTTAAACAGCAACCTGGCTTTCTTCTCACCGCCGAGCTAGAGCAGCGAGACGGGCCAGTGGTGAGCGCGGGCACTGGTTTTGAATCACAGCGCTGCCCAAAGGAGCGGGGTTATATGTATGCAGCGAAGGATACGAGGGGGATACACGAAGAAAAACTAAAAGTCCGGCTTTACCAGTAGAATAAAACACGTTAATCTGTTTTCTTTCAAATTCCTTCTAAACTAAGGCTTTTATTAGCATTAAAACACCCAGTCTTCTTATAGCGAGTCAAACATTCGTCTTTACTTGACCGTTCACAGTGTTCACTGGCACCTTAGCTCAGGCTGTGGTCATTGTGTCGGCTTGATATCAGTCTGGCAGCACAATCGATAAGAGAGCACCAGTATAGCCTTACTAGCACTGTCTGCAGAATGCAGAGTTGCTCCTTTGTGCATCAGCTTGATGGATGCGTTTGTTGGCTAAGCTATCATATTAGGTCATTAAATGACGTCTGATCTGATAAACATCTTATCTAAACTGTTGGTGGTAAACTTTAAATTACTACGTAAAACTTTACAGTCTTCTGTAGAAAACGCAAAAAATGAACCCTAACATGAAATTCTGCACCCCCAAAAGTTGTGTGTGGTTTCTTTCTTTCTTCTTTAAAAAAAATAAATAAAATAAAATAAATAATAATAATAATAATAATAATAATAATAATAATAATAATAATAATGATAATAAAAGTTGTTTTGCTATTTGAATATGTCTTGAATGCGAATACTGTCCGAGAGGGAGTCAGTAGTTAGTGTTTTCAACATAATATTTTAGGAATTACACTAAATATCCTCACCTCAGCCCTCGCAAATTGCTAAGATCTTCTTCTTTATTCTCATGCTGTCCCTGTATCTGCACTGCTTCGAAGTCTGTCGTTCAGAATCCAGTTAGTAGCTCAATGAAAGTGTCTCACCTTTTTATACATTATCCCACAGTCTGGCTGGGAGCTGGTGCCCCTGTAAAAGTGCTGGCATAGCAACTTCCCTGTTGAGCACCATGGAATGCATGGAATTAAATACATTAAATCTAAGTTGTTTTAGTCGAGTTAAAATGTGGCAAATCTCCACACAACACAACGCCTCGAGTTTAAAGTTGCATAAGCAGGCATGCATTTGGCTGCTTAAAAGACTTAAGGTTTGATTGGACAGCTGAGTTGTTTAAAGTATTATTATTATTATTTATTTATTTATTTAGTTATTTGTCTTTTGCTGTTCCTCAGGGAACGACCAGGTAATTTGGGTCGATCGCATGGAAAGGGAGAGAGAGGTAGAGGGGGAGAGAGAGAGAGAGAGGGGGGGGGAGAGAGGGGAGAAAGGGAGAGAGAGAGCGAGAGAGAGAGACACACACAGAGAGAGAGAGAGAGAGAGAGAGAGAGGTGAGAAAGGGAGAGAGAGAGAGAGAGAGAGAGACACAGAGAGAGAGAGAGAGAGAGAACCGCGTCAATTCCAGCAGGTAGAATCTTTCAGGCAGGAACTCAATGATTAGAACACACGGTGGATTTTTAAGTCTTTTCGTCATAATGTACGATGTGCTGGATTTTGTTTTTATATGTGCTGTATTTTACAGTGAAACGTAAATGTGACGTATCGGCTTCGGCAATGTTCAGATCAAATAAAGTAGACATAAAGCAGATTTCATTTTAAATATGAAACTATAATGAACAAAATCAATGTATACTTTAGATACCTGCATTTTGAATGAGACCATTCGATCTTGCAATCCTCGCGTAAACTCATCGAGACGCCACGCGAGACGCCTCCCTCCGCTCGGAAAATGCGCTTTAAAGTGCGCACGCACCGCAGATCCTGGGAGATCCTGCTAGCAAAACGTCTACGTCACACACACACACACACACACACACACACACGCCCAATTACCCCTAACCTATGTGATGAAAAAGACAAAAATATACAGCAAAACATCTTAACGTAAACACTTTTACTGATAAAATAAAACATAGGCTGATATAACCTCAACAATTTGCTGTGCAAGGATAAACATACATGCACATTGGAACATGTTGACTGCTGAATTAATATGTTTTCCAATTTTATAGTATTATATAGTATATAGTATATAGTATTACATAGTAGTATAGTATAATTTATAAGTAGCTCGCATGTTGGAAAAAGTGTGTGAACCCCTGTACTCAGCGATGTGGGACATTTTGAAGATCTTGACTCTGTCTCCCCCTATTGATGCCAATTTGCAACTGCTGAGAGGGTCATGGGGGATGGAGCATGACGTCAGATTGTTGTTGTTGTTGTTTTATTTTTGTTGATAGAAAAGAAGAAAAAACAAACTTGTTTGCCAAAAATGAAAGTCAAGTGATATGAAAAAGCAAAAAATTGAACAAGCAATAAGAATTACATAAGCAGATAGTAATGAAATACATTTTTAATAATTGTTTATACTTTTGCTAAGAAGCCAACACCGTAAAAATATTTTCAGAAAACAAACAAATAATGAACATATAACATTTAAGACAATGCCAGCAAGTACAAGGAAAATTAAATAAAAGGGATCACATGCAATTTTAGCACAATGACACGAAAAAAGCCACGCTAGCTTAACATTATGTCGGGTTCTTTTTCGACTTTAAAATTAGATTTCCCCTGGGACAACATTGACATTATTACATTTCTCCCAGCTGGTCTGGTATCGAACTACCTAGGTTTTCATTTCCATTTCCATTTCCATTTACCCTGTCAATCATACTAGTGAGCCAACTTTCTAAATCAAGGTACCTTGCTGCAGGTGTCAAACATTGCAGTAACACAGGGCTTGCCCTCGTGGGCAGGCTGACAAATTATACAGTACTACATCCGACCCGCTGGGGGGGCGCTGTGTCAATGACAGAAGTAACATTCTCCTTGTTACGAGTTAATAAATCATTAAAAAAAAAAAAGTGTTGCTTTAAAGTGCACCAGGTCTATTGTAACATTAACATCTCACTGCTACCTGAGCTAGCCTAAGAATTTTATTTTATTTTATTTGAACGCACAAACTGGTTGTTTTAATTGCTGGTGTTGTCGGCACGACGCCGGTGTAATCTCACCCCGATGCGCCACAGGAAGTAGCCACCCCCCATGGCGAGAAGGGCTATATTGGAGGAGTGCGTGCTGTCTGCGGCTAGATGTAGAGGCCGTCCTCCAGCAGCACACTGGACCGTCCTCGAGACCCTCGCTGCCCCACCTCCCTGTCCCTCCTCTGACTCCCCCCACCGTGTTTCCTCCTCCTCCTTCTCTCCTCCTCCTCCTCCTCCATCTCTTCCTCTTGCTCCCCGCCGACCTCCCGCGCCTCAAACTGCCTCCTCGCGGCCTCCACGCGACTCCCGTGTCTCTCCTCTCTGCTTTCCCGCCTCGACTCATCTTCCCTGCGGCCGCTGCTCCTCCTCCTGGAGGACGGCTGCTCTCTGGCGCCCCCCTCCTCTGGCCTTGGTGGCGCAGCGTGCTGCCCGCGGTGAGACTCCCTCCTGGCTCCTCTCTGGGACTCCCTCGCCTCCTTGTTCTCCCTCCGCTCCTGCCCTCCTCTCTCCTCCTCTTCCTCCCTCCTCCTCCAGCTCTCCACCTCCCTCCGTCCCCGGTCAGCTCTCTCTCTGTCGCTCCTGCTGCTGTGCCTCTTCGTGCTTGCACCCTCCACCTCCTTCTCCTCCCTGCTGCCCTTCTTCCTCTCGCTCTCCCTCTCGGGTTTGACTCGGTCGTGACGCGGCGCTTCACCGCGTTCCCCTCGTTTTGATTCAGCCGACCTGATCTTTACCTCCGCGGGCTCTTTCGCATCCTTGTCTTTCTCCTTTTCCTTCATGTCCGCCTGGTGTTTTGAACTGCTGTCTCTGTCTCTTTTGCTCTCTTCCTTGTCCTTGGCAGCCTTTATGCGGTTCTCTGTTTCTTTCTCCTTCTTCGCTCCTTTCTGAGGTTCTTCAATCGCTGCTCCTTGTTTGACACTTTTGACAGACTCCTGTTTCTGCTCTCCTTTAACAATCTCCAATTTTGACTCCTGCTTGCTCTCTGTCTCACTTTTACCCTTTTTGCTTTCCGCCTTTCCCTTTTCCTCTTCCCCCTTTTCCTTCTTGTCTTTCAGACTTTCTTTAATTTTCAAACTCTCCTCATCAGATTTCTCTTTAACTTTTGACGCTTCCTCGCTCTTCTTGTGCTCCTCCTCTGTCTTTTGGTCCAGTTTCTGCTCCATGAGGTCCAGCTCCTGGTCGAGCTCCGCCAGCTTCTTCGGATCGCTCTCAAGGTCATCGTCGTCCACCTCCACTTCCACCTCCTGCATCTCCTCGTACTCCTCCACCTCAATGCCATCCATGGTCTTCTGCAGCTGGGTCTTGACCTTGTTAAGCTCCAGGAGGCCGTCCTGAAGCTCTTTGCACACGTCCCTGATCTTGGTGGCAAACTTAGTTTTGGCGCCCTTGCGGAGCTCATGGGAGTCTTTGGCGAGGAAGAAAACATCCAGAGCCAGGAAAAGAGCTGACATGACCCCCGTAGTGACGCTTATGGCCTGGGCTGCTTTGGCGGCGCCACCTGCGGCGCCCAGAATCTGCACAGTGCTGATGAGCTTGTCCGTGTTGATCATCAGGGCCTTGCCGGCACGGCCACCCTCCTTCATCACGTGCTTCAGGTTGTGGTTCAGGGCCTTTTTGGCAGCACTTTGTGAGTATTTCTCAAAGTCCCACTCCTGCAGGGTGTCCATACCCGCCTGTCAGAGCACACCACAAAAAGGGGGGTAAGGCAACGGTTAAAAATGAGGAGATCATGGTGATTGTGTTTTCATCAACGATAATCAGTTAATCACAGAAAACATCAGCGGACTATGGTAAAAGGTAATGCTGTTTCTGGAAACTTTGAGGAACCTTTTTAAATAAAGCAATGCGGCTCATATTTGTCTTTAAGCATTTAAAAACCAACAGAATGTGTGACAGTGGTCAAACGGTACGTAATCCCTCATTAAATGAAAGGACATTAACCTCCACCAAGGTTAACGTCCTGTTGGAGATCATTTCCACTGTGATTATGATCATGTGATTACAAATCCAAAAAAAAGAGTGCCCCAGAAACAAGCATATTTAGCCTCTGTTTACAGTCTTCCTTAAAAATGACTGGTTTTAGCCTCATGGTAAAACTGATGTCTGTGAAGGTTCTCAGTCATCTCAGTCATTGTTCTTGCGTCTTGAGATCACAAGAACAAGTCCAATTGCCCCAACTTAACCCTTCTACTTTAGAACTGATGCTTCCATGTATTCCCATTGGTTTGACGGGTGATAACAGCAAGCTGGGGTCGAGGTAGTCTTAGGGCAAAGAAAAAAAGACATCTTGCTAGCAGTGGTGCCGGTGTCCACGGGCCATTTCAAAAAGGCTGATAAGTAGAGCAAGCAAATGAAGTAAAAGCTTCAATTGGAAATTTTACTGATATGTAAAGTCAAAGTCACCATAAACTGTGCAAATACTTCAGCTTTTCTATGTCTTCATTGGACTTGTGTAGCACTTTGTGACTGTGTGTTCCAGCCCTCAGCTAAGACGCCCTCACCTGTACAAACTCCAGACACTCTCTGATGACTTTGATCTCATCCTGGTAATCCTGGATCATCTTCTCCAACTTCTTACGATCCATGTTGGAGTGGACGGTGTCTGTGATGTTGGCCGTGGCGGAGGTGATGCTGCCCGCCGTGGCCACGCCGATCCCCACCGCCGTGACGATGATTGAGGCGCCGAAAGTGAAAGGAGCCAGAATGAGGCCTGTGATGGTGGCCACGCTGCCCGCCACACTGGCCACGCCTCCGCCCACGGCGGCGCTCACCGTTTTTTTGTGGAACTGGTCGGCAGCGTCGGCCAAAGCTACAAGCTCCAGGATGCGATGCTGCAAGGACGCCCCCCGCTGGTTGAAGAGGCGAACAAAGAGACGAGCTGCCATGTAGACGCGATCCGCCGCCTGCTCTACAGCCCTGAGGACAGAAGAAGAAGAGGAAGAAGAAGAAGAGGAAGGAGAAGAAGAAGAAGAGGAAGACGAGGAGAAAGAAGAAGAAGACTTGAACTCAAGAGGATGTATCCTCATCAAATGGGGATTATACAGGAGCTGATCATCTTTTAATGACTCGTGCAGTTATTTAACTGAAGGTATAACAAAAGTAAAGGTTATTGAATCGATAACAGCCTTCTTTCGCTTTAGGGTTAAACTTTGTAGCTAGAGTGTTTTTGCAATAGTACAGCTGTGTGTGCTGTTTTTACAGCTACATTCAGACATGTAGCTGTGCTTTTATACAGTCTAATTTGATGTGTTTATAAGATGGTTTTGACTGACATATAGGCAAAATTATACATAGCCAAAATTAGTCAACTCAAGATGACAATCAGTGCTTACAGTTCTTCATCTCCCTCCCGGAAATTGGAGTTCTCGTTCCACTCTGCCCAACCTAAAGAAGAGAAATTCATTAGTTCATTTTTTGACTATTTTCAATTGGGAAAAAAACCCATCTGATCTTGAACTATATTGTAACACAAAGTGTGAACTGAAGGTACATTGATCACAACTCCCTCCGTTCAAGTGGTTCTCTGCGATAAGTGCTATGGTGCATGTTATTATTCACATTAACTTTGAACATAATGTGCAGCCCTCATGGTTAATAACAAGAAACAACTGAACAATTATACAAACTTTTGACTGTATTCCACCACTCCATCAATTCATCAGTTTCCTGAAAAAGAAGTTCAAGTTTAGAAAAGTGGAACAATGACATCAAACAGCAAAGCTTCTGCGGTCAGCTCCAAAACAGCTTCCCACACACGTCCTTCCTGATCCATCTCATTAAAAACATGCTCGTCTGAAAACAAATCTGCTGTTGTTGATGTCCTAGTCTGCGTTAGATGCTCATGCAGATGATTCAGAGGACTGAGGCCGCTGAAAGTCTCTCACCTCCTCAGCCTCCGCCGTGTTGTGTTCAGTTGGATAAGCTGCCATCTCAACCGGCTGGACCACCACCGAGTTCTCCTTGAAACAGCAGCAGAGGTTAATCGGCAGCTTCAAACAGTTTATAGTTGTGCAACCACCTCATTAGAATGAATAACGTGACATTATTCATCAAGGTATGTGTTTTCGGTTTTTAAATAAATGGAAACAATAACAGACATTTACGGTTTGCATACAGGCCTGATTTGAGTATACTGATATCACATGTACCTGTGAGGGGTTAATCTCCTGCAGCTCAACAGACTCTTCAATCAGGGCCATTTTGTCTGAATCCTTAAAGAGGAAACCCGAATAATGAATGAACAACCAAAAGAAACATGCATTTAAAAGGAGATGAGGTGCATCAAAATGACAGAAATCAAGCAGAACTCTTGGACCTATGAAGATTTAAAGGCCGGTTCTACATAATCTTGATATGTTGAGATTTTTTTTTCTGTTGAGAGTGGCAGTGGAGTAATAAGCTGAGCAGAGACATAACAAGTGCAGTTAGAGGAAATGAATGCAAACCTGACTAGGCTTTGGAGGCTTGGTGAGAGTTTTCTTGATGCGGAAAGAGACGACCTGGAAAACAAACAGACGGGCAAAACCACTTATGAGGAAAAAAAACAACAGAAAAAAACAAAGTTTAGTGCACAGCGCAAGAGTGATTTTACACATCATTTAAAAGGGGCTATACACACAATTACATGTACAGATGATAAAAAAAACAACAACTTTGAAACACACTTTGCTTTTTCCTGCTTTACTTTGCAGAGTCTCTGCTTTTTCTGTGCAATGTGTTAAAAAAAAAAGAACATACTCGTTTTTTCTTTTTGATGGTTCTCTTCCGTCTCAGACCGCCTCCCTCCAGAGGCCTCACATCTTCACTTTCCTGTGAATGAAGACACTTGTAAGACACAACTACAGGGCAGCGAAGAAATGGCAACGTTGGTTTCTTTTATATGCAACCCCACTGACCGAAACTGAAATGAAGTCTTAATATCACAACAATCTTACCTGGTGCTCAAGTGTTTTAGGCATCCTCCTGAAGATTCCCCCAAATGCACCTTTTTTCTCCTGTTTATTTTTATTTTTTTCAAAAAATTATGCAAGATTCTCAATTTTTAGAGAACATTTTCTTCTCTTGTAAAACATAACAAAAATATTTACCTTTGCAGTTTCTAATAGGTTATCCTGGCTGGTTGAAAATCGACCAAGCTCGTCCTGTACAATGATTTTAAAATACATTATGAGCAGAGAACAAAGCATCATAAACTAGTCGAAAATGTTCACAGTAAAACTTTTCATAAATTAAATAAATTAAAACTATTTTCTGGTGAGTGAAGAGTAACGTCTGCTTGGGGGAAAGAATTATAAAACAAAACTCTTTGCCTCAATATTAGCTGTGTTTTCACACAATCAAAACCGTAATTATCTCGTTAAAGAGCACCGACAACACTGTGTCTGTGTTTACAACATTATCGCCAGCTTTTTTAATTTCTCACCTCTGCAGTTTCTGCGAGGCTGTCACAGCTGGAGAACAATTCCTTTGACTTCATGAGAGGATCCTGGAAAACAAAAACAAATCCAGTCTCTTGGATTGTCAGAAGACATTCTTTAAGATTGCGAGATCGGTACATTTTTTGGAATGGTGACTTTGAGTCATTACATAATTACATGTTCAAGATATACTATGGGGGATATTGACAAAAATGCAAAAAAGACATAATTTGAGGTAAATTACACTGTCTTCTGTTTCAAATGTTAAATAAAAAAAAATGATGTTGTGATACTTTATGTCCTCCCTGGTGGACATTTACCACCATGAAGCTAGTCGATCAATAGCCGCTGCAGCTTAATCTTCGCCTTCTTATCTACAATGGGCCGGCAAAGGAGCAAGCACAATTGAATGGCAAGTATCAGGAGAACAGCCATGCTAATACGAGGGAAATTTTGCAATCATCAGTTTCTATGTGCCTATGGTAAAAATCCTGCAAAGAAAAAAAAAAAAAAAAAAAAAAAAAATGCAACCCCAAATATTCCCAGGGATGACGGAGTAGAACAAAGTCTCCTGCTCACCTCAATGACGATGGTGCGTGGAGCCGGTTTGGGAGACCTTCTGAAGATCCCTGCCAGTCCCCCAGTTTTCTCCTGAAACACATCATATAGCGACACACTTGCGGTTACTTATTATCCTCAGCAAGAAAAAAAAACAAAACAAACGTGTGAAGCGTTGAGCGTGATGCAGCAATCAACACCTTTGATGTGGCTGCTTCTGACAGGTTCTCCATACTGGCAGATAAGTGACTCTTGGCCTCGTCTGGGTTTAATTCCTGAGCAGAGAAGAAATGATCACATGAGTCGTGATGACGAACGACAAAGTGGGAACCTGGGTCAGGTCTCAGGGTCTTCAGCGCACCTCGTCCGCGAGAGCTCCCTCTGCTGGTTTATGGCCCTTCTTAAACATGCCACTGAAAATACTTTTCTCCTGTCAGGCGGCAGAAAAGCAAAGTGTGAAAATGATTTTATTTGTCCACCTACTGGTCACTGCACTGCTCACTGGCTGATGGATCATTCATTGAAATTTGGTTTGGTCACTACCTTGGCACCGCTGTTTTCAGACAGAGTCTCATTACTTGCTGTCAACTCTTTCAGCCACTCCTTATCCTACAACCAGACATACACTCATAGTTCATATCATTGACAGGAAAGTCATTGTAAAAGTCACTACAGATGGTGATGCTGTGACTAGTCACCTCTGCAGATGTCTCTTTCTTTTTGATGAGTCCACTGAACAGGCCACCTTTCTCCTGATGGGTGAGAATAAAGTCATTTAATACATTTATCTCCTGTCACGTGTAATAGGGGTAATGCGGTATCATGGTCAGAAAGTACAGTGGATTTAGCAAGTTAGCCATGACATGTTTTCATTTATTTGAAATCAAGTCAGATTGGTGTCATGTCACTGACCTCATCAAACAGGTTTTCAATGCTGGCTGACCTTTTAAAGAGTCCTGCAAAGCCTCCCTTTTTCTCCTAAAACACACGGTTTTGTCAGTTTCCCCAGTTGACACAATACAATCAAACAGCTACATTTGTTGTCAAGGTGCAGAGCAAAAAAATGAGAACGTGCTCAAAATGATGGCAGAGCTTCATTTTCTTACACATTTAAATGTTTAACCTCTGGCTTTTCCATCTTAATGAGCTGCAAATTTAAAGCCTAGAAGAAGGCATCATTTTTTTCCTAAGGTTCTTTTCATGTGCTGTGATCTTTATGAAGAATGAGAACAATGGAAGAAAAGACAAAACATTACCTTCGGGGCAGCGGAATCACAGAGATTCTCACAGCTATCAGACAATTTATCTTCACTTGTTGTTTCCGCCTCCTGGAGTAGAACATGTCAAACATTAATGTCAATTCTCACACATGTCAAGAATTGTCTTCAGAAGAACTTCTGCTTTAAAAAAACTGAATCAGACAAGAAGTACCTTCACTGCTGTGGCGGCCTCCATTGGTTTGTGTGGCTTCTTGAACATGTTGCTGAAAATATTTTTTTCCTGGTGAAACAAAAAATGCTGTTAATGAGTATTTCAGGGAACTTTTAAGCCTTTCCTGTGTCCTGCTGCTCACCTTGGCGGAGTTACTTTCAGACAGGTCATCATTGCTGGCTGAAAGCTCCTTCTCAACGTCCCTGTCCTGAACACACACACACACACACACACACACACACACACACACACACACACACACACACACACACACACACACACACACACACACACACACACACACACACACACACACACCATGTTTTAGAACAAAGGGAAAATCATCTTCAGATCACAAACATCCAGGAAACATAAGGCCACGTCACCGGTGACTCTGGCCTCTCTGCAGATGCTTTGGGAGTCTTTTTCAGGAGTCCACTGAACAAGCCTCCACCTTTCTCCTGGGGAGTGAGACACAAGAGTGAGACGTCTTTCATGCTTGCGTTGATAGTCTCCGATCATCATGGCTTTGACCCACTGACCTGTTTGCTCTCAAGAAGATTTTCGGTACTGATTGAGAGCTTGTTAAGAGACTCCTGTAAAAAGTGAGAGTGGGGTTGAAAATTTTTACTGAGAACATATTTTAGCTGTAATGAAATTGTCTTAATTGTTAATAGCCACTACTCAAGACTTTAATTTGAACATATTAGGAATTCTATTAGTCATTGAATGTAGAAACGTATTAAATGTGCAAAACCTGTACTTTGATATCATGAAATATCGTTCCAAACAAGATTTCTCTGACAACTTTCCACTTCCACATTTCTTTACTCGAAAAACTCTAACAGCTCTGTAAATATAAGTATTCTCTTCACCCAGCAAATATTACAGTGAAACCCGAGAAAAGAAGAACAGGTTTAATATTGTAGTGCATTGACCTCATCCAATGGTGCAGCTTCCGCAGGTTTTTGAGTCTTCTTGAACATGCCACTAAATATCCCCCCTTTTTCCTGAGACAAACAATCAAATCAAACGAAGAGTTATTTATTTTAGAGAAGAAGACGATCGCATCCTCGCTCTGAAATGATGACTGAGAAAATGTCACCTTAGTGCTCTTCAAAGTTTCACTATCTGAGTGCTCAACGTCGGATGTCTCCTGAGAAGAGGTTGAAGAAGAAGTGAGGATCAGTGACATGATTGTAATGGCTTTTTCAGTAATTTAACACAACAAGGTTCGTTTTTTTACGTGAAAGGGGATATCAGGAAATGAAAACTAACAAAGCACAGCTTACTTCCTCTGAGGGAGGACTCTCCGAACGTTTCAGTGACTTCTTAAATATTGCAGTCAAAGCCCCACCTTTCTCCTGAAACAAGGTTTCATCCGTCAGGTTCTCAATGTTACATCGTTTTTTAAATTTGACAATTGTCAAATGCCTTTGGAGTCATTGACTGAGACAAAACAACAACAACAAAAAAACAGTCAACACCATGAGACATGTTCCCCGACCTTTGTGTTCTCAGCCAGGCTGTCATTGCTGCCAGAGAGATCTTTCTGTTTGTCCAGGTTTTCCTGAAAGAACAATACAGCCAGTCAAGGGGAGCAGCGGGGTCACATTGGCATACAAACATTATTTCTTTTCTCTTACAAAGGAAATAATCAATGACGCTAAAGAGCATTGCAGACACAACATTTTCTTATAGAGTCACAGTGACTGTGTGTGACTGTATGTTCAATCCAATCAGTCCTCACAATGGAGGGATGTACAATTTAAACGAATTGAAATTAAAGGACGCCCAGTATAAGCATCATAACCCTGCACACATTTAACTCGACAAAAGCAAAATCTGATTGTGTGTTCATGCTGAATTCATGAGGGATCTGCCTAACCTGGACAGTAACCTGAACAGAAAGTGAAGGATGAATGAAAAAAAAAATAATAATAATAATTGTTAAGACAGGTTGGTTTTGAAAAATGAGAAGTCTGTTGGCTACAGTTATGCATAATATGATAATCTGTCCACGCCCCCCCAAAAAAGGTGTGTGCAACATGGGTGCTGGAGAAAAGGCACCTCTCCAGGTGTCTTGGGAGGCTTTTTGAGGAGTCCACTGAACAAACTCCCTTTTTCCTGCAGAGTTAAGAAAAGAGAGGAAAGTAAAAAGGTGTTTTGTTGCACTGACTTGGTGTCTGTGGGTGCGTCCAGCTGCCACCTGTTTGATGAAGACTCACCTTGCTCTCTGATAGGTTGTCAGAGCTGGCAGAGAGCTCAGCACGCAGCGATCCTGCACCCTGAACAGAGAGAGTGAGAGAGACAGAGGGAGAGAGAGAGAGAGAGAGACTCCCCGTCAGAGCAGCCACACACACACACACACACACACACACACACACACACACACACACACACACACACACACACACACACACACACACACACACACACACACACACACACACACACACACACACACACACAGTTCTGAGACAAATGAGGAAGACAACTGCATGCAGTCAGGGGTGGACGCAGCAGTGAAGCTTGCCCTTGTTTTGTCCATGTCCTTATTGCTGCTATCCTGCAGTAGCCAGCTCTGTGTTTTACCTGCAGACGTGGAGCCTCTGATAGTTTGGGAGATTTCTTGAACATGCCACTGAAAACGCTCCCTTTCTCCTGGGACATTAGGAAGGGAGAAATTCATTACAGTTCATATTTGCACTGAGAATAAATGAGTTCAATGACTCCAGGGGCCACCCTGAGAGTTTGTACTGAATAATGAAGACATTTTGTAAAGCTGAAGAACAAACACAAAACAAAATGTTTCAGGCGGGAATAGCAGAAAGGCTTCTGAACTCCACTGTACAGAAGTCGTAGAGCAGTTTGAGATATCTCTGGTCAATGCATGAACGCAGTGTTTAAATAGTGTTCATCCCCTATTCACAAACTACGGTAATCTCAATTCTGGCAAATGGTAACACAGAAACATATGTACAACAGCTTTAATGGAGAAAGACAGTAAAGACAGGAGACTCTCTCGTTCTCTTTGTTCAAATCACTCTGGACTTCCTACCTTTGCGCTCTCGTTCTTCACCTCATTACTGTCCGACTGGCCGACCTGCAGCAGCTGACTGTCCTGATGCAAAGATAATCAAACATCATTTAACAAAAACAGTACAATCTAAAATCATGTCATTAGTTTTTGGCTCATGTGTTATTATTTGCCCATAGAACCAAATATTTATAGAACCATAAACATATGCTCTACCATATATATTTATATAATAATTGATGATTCTCGAACACTCCCTGTTGTGGAAAATGAGTGTGATGCAGACAGTATGTTCTCTGATTATTGGAGCTTCTGATGTGTGAAAATCATCTTTACCTGTCCTTGTGTTTCGTCTTCAGGAGGTTTGGGAGATCTTCGAAGGATCCCGCTGAAAAAACCTCCTTTCTCCTGCAGGGAAATGAATTTGAATTATAGCTGACTGGCAGACTGACATGGACAACGACATTCTGCTCACTTCCTGTGCTCACTACCTTTTCACTCAGATTCTCAGTGCTGCCAGATAGATTGTCAGACTGGGGCTGTTGGCCCTAAAACACAGAATAACTTGCTTTAATGTGATTCCAAGTCAACCGGCCTGACCAGTCAATTTGTTTCTTGTAACTTCACCCTGTCAGTTGGAGCAGCGTCAGTTGGTTTTGGGGCCTTCTTGAACATTCCGCTGAATATTCCTCCTTTTTCCTAAGGCAGAAAAGAAGCCCAACCATGGTGAAAGACTCATTATGGTCATGTTAAGCTTTAGCTGAGACAGTCTGGCTGTGTGCACTGTAAATAAAGATCACTATCTTTCCTATCGCAGCTCCTCACCTTGCTGCTGCTGTTCTCAGACAGACTGTCACTGCTGGCAGAAAGTTCACTTTTCCCACTCAGATTCTCCTTTAACACCAATAAAGGGGGTGGGGGGTTTGGGGGGGTGAGTCAGTAATACAGGAAAGAGGAATCAAAAAGGAAAAAAAATTTTTTTTTGTTGCTTACCTGTGCTGGAGTGTCATCTGCTGTTCTATTGGACTTTTTGAGGATACCTGAAAATAGGCCTCCCTTTTCCTGTTAAAACATCACATTTTAAAAACATTAAACTGTTCCTTTAAAAAAAATAGACAAAAAAATATACATGAAAAGCAGGAATCCTCAACTGACTCAGTCATACGTAATGATGTGTTTATTTATGAGAAAAAAAATTCAATGAAAACGGCAAATGAGCCAAAGCGCTTACACTGGCGTGTTCAGTGCTTTTCTTTTCTGATTCCTCTGTATCTTCACTGTCACTGTCTGCTTTTTGGACCTGAAAAGGAGAGAATTACATTGAGAAACACACACGCATGGCAGAAAATTAACTGATGAGCTTTTGAAAAACAAAAAAAAACAAATTTGACTCAACCGTCTCCGGCGACTTCTCTTTTTGAGTCTTCCAGAAGATTCCAGCCATCAGCCCTCCTTTCTCCTGAACAAAAACAGACGGCTCAACGTGCAGTTGACCAAACGGAAACAAAAATGGAACTACTGCTCTTTGAGAATTCACTATGATGAATTCTGTTATAATAAAACTGTTAAATCAGTGTTCCTTTGCAGATTGCAGCTGGAATTTTCCCCATGTTGCAAAACCAAGTGGTGCCTCAAAATACTCGCTGAGGCTAATGAGCAAACATGGTCTAGCACATTCAAAGTGTGACGATCAGATTTTTTTTCAAGTCTAGATGAGTGCACTCATCAGCAGCAGGCATCATGTGGGTGCAAGCTTGCCACAAATGCCAGGAGTGAAAAGCTTTTAGTGCTCTATTGTACTATTCAATAATGAGGAAACATGACGTTCTGATTAAACTTCTGACATTCTACAACCCAAGCCCTGGCCATGTGGTTTGCAAGCAAGCGGTTTACTTCCTGTTTCCTGTTTTCCTGTAAATCGCTGCCATAGTTGCTGACACACTGCCGGATTGGTCCTACAATAATTGGTTCTGGCTAGAAATATTTAATGGCATTTGGACCTCAGAGCTCTGTGGTCAGTCAAGTTAGCCCACTGTTTCCAGAACAACCAATTCTTTTGTAAAATTCTTGTGTTTAAAGGGTGAAAAGCAGAGCTGGTATCCCTTTGGTAGACGTCAGTGAGATGCTGCTATCAACCGCCAACCTGTTTGGGTTCTGCATTCTTTTGTTGCTTGTTCTTCTCTGCAGATTGTTCTTTTTCCGAAGACTCTTCCTCTGTGTTGCCGTCTGCATTCGGATCTGTGCTGGCCTTCACAAAAAAACCAAAAACATTCAAGACGATGGAACAGAATAGGATAAATTAGTCAGAGAAACCAATATTGCACTGAGACATGGCTTTCGAACCAGACGGTAGTAAGAATGTCAAGTTATTGAAACAATGAAAGATGGTGAGAGAGTAAAGGGCAAGTCAAGGCCGAGACACAAGAGCGTCACTGGTTCTGTGCAGTTCCAGTGTGTTAAAAAAAAAAAGAAGGTTTTAATGGACTTGTTATTACAATGTTGTGACATCGTCTCTGTGGTTATGGACATGTTTGAATCAAAATCCTTTCCACCATTCAACTCATGATCAGTCGTGTACTGAGCCCACCACCTACAGCAAAAACACCAGGCCAGGTGGTGCTTCATACCTTTGGTGATGACTTCAGCTGCAAACCTTTCATTACTCCCTTAAGAATGCCCTGCTGACATCACAGTCACATGTCACAAAGGAACTGAGAGGAGAACAGAGACACACGCACACACACACATGCGCACGCACATGCACACGCACACTAACCTGTTTGCTGCTAGGATCCTGTTTGGCAGGGACGTCTTCAGTCTTCTCTTCTTTCTCACAGTCACCAGTCACATAGCTCTAGAGAGAAAAGACAAACACCTGAGAGACACTCGACAAAAACACATGCTGACTCAGCACATTAACGCATGAATGAATTAATCATGAATTATATTGTTTTCATGATGCATACTTCTTATCTTCACGCACACTGGAGCAGAACTTACAGTGAACGACGGGACTTTTTCCTTTTGGCTTCGGTGAAACCTTCCAACATGGAATGCCGGAGTGCCCTAGAACAGAAGACGTATGAGACATCAGATGTCAAAGATGGAGATAACAGATCTGGGTTCTGTAGCTCTATGATTTCTGCGGTATGTTCAGAAGCACATGATTGTTTGTTGTAAATGGAGTTGTGATGTAGGAGGTGAGGAGCAGTGGTTGAGCGGTGCATAAAAACAAGCAACAGCAGCAGTCAACATGTGTGTGTGTGTGTGTGTGTGTCTACCTGTGTTTCTTCACTCTTGTCTGACCTGTACTGATTGTTTGTGGCAGTGGAGACACGTTCCTGTGCATGGAAAAATAAACAGCTAGATAAACATAAAAAAAATCATATAATCCCCGACACATGAAAACATATTTTCACCAAAAATGTGAAAGCTAATGAGAAATTGGGTGATTCTTTGAATAATAATTACTCATCTTTGTAAAGCAGAAAACATGCAGATGCAAGCTTCTATTAACTTCATGTTCACCTTTAACATGAGTAACTTTAAAGGGTAAAAGGAACCGATGAGAGCTATTATATAACGTGTTTGTATGTACAGCACCTTGTCTTTTGATCTTGGTGGAACCACAGGAGTTTTGTTCAGTTTCTCTTTTGTCTCCCTTTGATTCAGGTTTTCTTTGGCCTGATTCAGGTGAAAATAAAAATCTTAGCAGATCAGATCCCAAAGTGTTTTACATTTAAAACAGGTACCAGACTATTTTGATCTATAAGAGGGATAGAGATTCAAATAACACTAAAAAATACATTTAAAAAAATTAAAAAGCGTATTGTTTACCTCACTGCATTTTGTTTTCAATCCGGCCGCTAAGCCACTAAGTTACAGTACAGAAAACATAAATCTGACCACGTCAAGTCTGTTTGGAGACTTTTAAAGACATTTTTCCTCTCTTCTTTTATTTAGTGATTTAGATAATCTATTTAAAATCTATGAAAGATTGTGATTAAGCAAATTAATTATTATGCTTTCCCCTGTTTTATATCTGTGACGCTGTGACAAATTCATTTTTTTGCAATTTGTAGTTGCACAAAAAAAAAAAGGCAGACAGACATCTGAACAGAGCCTTTACTTTAGCTGCTAAGCTGAGAAGTGATGGCAACAGAATTCATTTATCTAGTTTTATGTGTTATATGTTTCTCAGTAAAATGCCACATTTGCCTTAGGCTCCTCACAGTGTTGCTCAGTTTGAAACAAAAAAGGTTTTGGAGTCTGTGTGTATGACGTCAATGCCGAGAAACATCAGAATTTGAAAATTGCTTGATACAACTTTAAAGGGTCCAATGTTTGAATAAACACTTGAGGCGTCACAGAAAAAACTTAGATCAAGCCAATCTGACGAAGCCTTCTTAGAGGAGTCAGAGACTATTTTACAAACACAAGGCAAGACTGCTACACTTTCGTTAATTGTCATATTTCATAAAGGGAAGTGAAATGTGAATTGAAACTTCCTCAATCAGTCCTTGACACACAACTATTTGTAAAGCTCTTTGTTGTGTTGGTCATATTAGCCTTTTCATTTTCAAGGTCATTTTCTAATCTATTTAATCCTGAAGGCAACAGGGCCAACAGCAGCAGTTTCCAAACCTCAGAAACCACTTACGATGTCTGAGGGTCGAGGAGGCGCCTGGGGATTAGGCCTGTCCAGCTTCTCCAAGTCATTTCTCTTTCTCTGCAATAATAAATGATGGACAAGTTTCAAAACTTTCTGCCTCTATATGTTAAAACTGTACTGACGAAATCTTAATGTAGGTGAATAAACCCTAAATCTAAGCAAACTACCTCTGCAGGCTTTGGAGGAGGTTTGGGCTGTGAAAAGAGAAAAAAAGATGAGTCAGGGTAAAACTTGAGAGTACTCTACAGATGGTCCTTTGTTGGCCCCTACTGAAGGATTGGGAGAGCTGTTTATGAGAGTGTGAACTACTTGAAGTTGAAAAGTGGGTGACTGGAGTCGTTGATTCTCAGGGGCCGCTTGCACAAAGTCA
Organism: Nelusetta ayraudi; assembly: GCF_046127955.1. NCBI lineage: Eukaryota > Metazoa > Chordata > Actinopteri > Tetraodontiformes > Monacanthidae > Nelusetta > Nelusetta ayraudi. Next base: position 19,821,054 of record NW_027466061.1, on the reverse strand, counting down.
GATTTTTTTGAAACTGCACATTTTCGAAACCGCACTCGAAAAAATTCACGTTTATACGAATACGCTGGGAACGACTGAAAACAATACAGTACTTATGCTCGACCTGTTGTGGCGCCGCGAGTCTACTCCCTGAAGGTGGAAGAACAAGAAGAACACCTGAACCACAGTTTGCCATAGCTGTCATCAGATTCTGCCTTTGAAGTGTTCAGGGCCCCCCCCCCCCCCCCCGCCAATCTCCCGCTATACACGCCGGTCCAATAGGTGGCGATAATTGCCAATCACCAATCAAATCAGAAGCAGAAAAAGACTATGTTTTGGTTGAGATGCAATTTTTTTGTGCACCAGAGATATTGGAGAGGACTGCCCCTGAAGCGAGTAGTTGTGGGTCTCTGTTGCAGAAAGCCAATGTGCTGAGGGCCAATCTACAGTGAGGGTGGCGGCACATGAGGCAGGTGATGTGGCTTTCACAAACATATTTCTTTAATTCTGAGATTTCCATTCATTTTTGTCTTTCCATATTTTTTGCGAATAAGCGCACATTTGCTTGTTCCTGCGACTCTCCTTTCTTGAAACCCACAGGCATTTTCTTTGGTGAGGCTGCTATTTTAAAGTCCATAGAAGCTGAAAACGGTAATGTTGGGGAGATTGCGCATTAGTTTGCTGTTTTTATTTAAGCTGTAAATGTTCTCACCGGCTCTGGTTTCTTTTTAACTCCTGGCTTCATCATGCAGGCCTCCATCTTTCCTGTGGCAGTGAGAAATAACTGGTTACAAGACTGATCAAATGCTATTTTGTTAGTGTTTGATCAGAGCATTTAAACTTCAAATCTCAACTGAACCAGACCAGGAAGAAATCTGACACTTTGACTTATTTACCCTGTTTTGTTTGTTTGTTTGTTAATATTTACACAACTGAAATACTGTAATGTCGCCAACTATAACTGCGGGTTTATTTGACAGCACCTCAGAAGGAGAACATCATTCAAAATGGTAAGACATTCGGCTACAGTGTCGACAGGAAGAAAAGTTTGCCCAAAACACATTCTGTCTTGACACAATCACATTTCTCAAGGTCATCAAGTCCTCAGTTTTCCCACTTATGATAAGGAGGTAATGAGTGCAAGTGCAGATATAGTTTACGCTCTCAGAACGTGATTTCACGATAATACATTTTAGATCTCTAAAAAAAAAAACATTTAGTCTTATAATTAGATCTGATCGGATGATCTAGTTTTTGTGCAAAGTTAAGCTGTTTAATCTTCTTTTTTTTAAAAAGCCATAACAAAACAGAAAATAAAAACGCAAATTATACAACACATGTAAATTTATTCAAGCAGTGTAACTCTAAAGAATAACAGGACAGAGTTAGTTTTATGATTAGTTATTCATAAAAATGGCCATTGAGGTCAACCACGCCAATCCTCTTCGATCAGCATCCTTAAGAAAAATCAGTTACATGATCTTTGAAATGATCAACTCAGTTTCTTTTCTTTTGTTTTTCCAATGAAGTCAGTTGCCACAGTATTGCAAGTACAAAAAAAAAAAGAAAGAAAAAAAGAAGCACACCAAAGAAATGATTTTACTTGATAACTCTAACCTGCAGCATCAGAGAACACGGGGGCGGGTAATGTTTTTGTCCAGCTGTTTCAGGAGATGAGCGGAACAGGCCACTTTTGTTGATTAGTCAACCCGGCAAGAAACGCCTCAGAATCTTCTTACTGCCCGGGTGTTTTTGGAGAAGTCCCACAAATCACATTTCCTTAAAGTGGAAGTCGGTCGCTCGGCTCAACACTGAGTCTCCGCACCGACACAACTTTTTACATTGCGAACAGTTTGCGACTTTTAAACACCGGGAAAACAGTGACTGGAGCGATTCAAACATGCACACGCGTCGTCATCGCCGTCGTCGTAGTTCACCGTCCTCCGACCAAAATGACACTCACCGCACGCAGTATTGACGGTCAATCAGAGACGGTGGAGGCAGAGTGAGAAGAGAGCTGGGAGGCAGCGCTGAGGGCACAGGAGGATCCTCCGCCGTCACCGCATTCTTTTAAACGCACCCCTGAAAGCGAACCGACCGCACAACATCTGTACACGGGGGGGCGTTCAAGAGCACTCCCGAAACTCCTAAATCACAACACACGTCACTTCTGCTGCTTCTGCCGAGCGTTTTACGTTCAATTTATTAGTTTGATTACGCAATGATATGTAGAGCAGCTAATCATGTGATACTTCTACTACTTCATATTTAGAGGAAGTCATCCATCCATTTTCTTTCTCCGCCTCTGCTGCACTCCAGAGCACGGGGTTACACCTCGGACAAGTGGCTAGTTCGTCATCACAGATAGACACAACAGACAGTTGAATTATACATCTAAAGGTCCTTTAAATTAAATTAAGAAGATAGTTCACGCACAACTGTAATCATTTTCTAGCCCCGCCTGGTAAGTCACCCAGTTTGTTTACATGCTACCAGAATTTGCAATACGTGCCACTTTTAGAATGGACGTAGCTGCTGTCTTGAAGGCTACAACAAATAAGAAAATAGGGGGGAATAAATAAAACTGGCAGTGTTATGAGTTGGATTGCACGATCACGAGGTCAAGGCTGTGTGGACAGGCCTGCACGTAAGGACTCCCGCTGGTTAAGTTAGACGATTGTATACACGTACATTTATGGCTATAACTTTATTTATATTCTAAAGTCGAATGTCTGTTGTAAAACGTTTTGGCTTCAACGCCAAAGCGACTGACAAACTCTCAACCTGTCAACGCCGTGCCCTCTTGTAATTTCTTCATTTCAGGAATTTCCGACAACACCCAAAAGCAACAGTCTCTCTACACGTTGAACAAAGCATCTTCAACGCCACTAGTCTACAGAGCGTCTGTCACAGATCCATGTGCTGTATAAAGGGACCAATTGCCACACCAAGCATTCTGAACACTTATAGTCTAGTAAAATAATAATAAAAAAAATAAAAAAATAAAAAAAAACACACTGAAAGTGAATGTCTTACCTCGGTTTTGAGGCAGATATGAAGTGCTTCTTCCTGACTTGTCGGGCTCTAATGAACTCACCTGGGGAAAAGGGCGTGGCCAGTCGTACCTGTGGGAATGGGAGGGGCAGAAACAGGCTTCCAGTCTGACTCATGTGACCACATGTAAACAAAGTGCGTTTCATAGGGACAGGTCGAAAATAGAAAAGGAAGCACGTAATGTGTTTAGGATTCACCAATGCATTGTAATCAATTTTCTTGAGTGTTGCCCTACTCCCACTGTGATGGTACTGGAATCTGCATGGAGTTGGATGTCTGCAGTAGCTGCACACACTGTGAGCAAATTGAGTGCCAGTTGCGTTGCAATGCAAAACACATTGAGCACCAATACAAATAACAAACCATTATACCAATATACATACCATTGCTTCACAAATATAATGTTTTTGGTTCGGTATTTTAAAAACACTCCCCATTTTTTATTATTATTTTTTTTTTAACTAAAAGAGATTGATTGTTATCAAACTGAAATGAAACAGTGTACTGATATTGAACTGAATTGTCTCTGATTTTGTAATGTTGCTGTGTTAGAGTTACCTAACAACACCAAGCCCTAAAGAAGTCCCTTGTAAAGTAGTTCAGAACAAACAGCATGTAAACTGGCGGGAAGTCGTTGCATTTGATACTTTCAGACTCGCAGTTATGATAGAAATGACCTCAAGAAATCTCAACAGACCTCAAGGACAATTTAACTAGTCGCAGTGAAAATGCAAACTGCAACTACAAAGAAGGCAAAAAGAAGGAAATGAAGGGTTTAATCTGAAGCACACAGCCAATTTCTGTAACAATTTAATATTTAGCTTTTAATGCACTTAAAGTAACATTTATTGCACATAAAGACATCATTAAATGAATAACACCAACAATATAATAAATACTACATCATTGTCAATCTAGCATCATCATCAGTTTACACTTGACTGCATATGAAACAGAAGACATGATATAACAGGATCCCAAGGAAAAGAAGAAATGTCAGGCTTTTTCAGAGGACCCGTTCTTTTTAACTGGTTTGTCTCCTGCTCTGTGACACCTGACAACAAAACATGACCCAGAATGTTTCACCCAGTGAAGGCCTCCAAGTAAACCTAAATAAATATTGTGCAATTCCTGCTTTTCTATTGTTGCGTTAACCCGCTGTATGTTGACATGGAGTTTTGCATGGTTGATTAAAAGGCTTTTACATTTAGTTTTCACCTCAAACAGGTTCCACAAATCTCAAATAGCATCTGTGGAAAGGTTAGTGCTAAATGAAAACATGCTAGATTGGTAAATATTGCACATTTTTTTTGGCAGCATATTCAACTGTATTGCTTAAAATGACCAGTAGTAAAATTAATTATGACATGAATTTGCACTACATTTTCTTTAATATTATAAAGCTAAAAATACTCTGCAATCTAAAATAGCATTAAAAATCTGATGCATTTACTTTTATTTGTTTACTTTCTTACCTCATTCTGCTTTTTTACTTTACAGTGACATCATTGTCGTCAGTTGCATATACCAAAATACAGTGTTTGACCTATGATAAAACCGAAGTTCAAACCAGCTGCGTAAACAAGTCCCCCGTTTTAAAACCAATGTAGTTCAGTAAGCCCAAGACCTACCAGTGATACCATATGCTACAGCATGGAGCCTAAAAACAGGAAGAAAATAAAGCAGCTAAACTGAAAATCTTAACTAGCAGTTTCAAAGTTTCTCTCAAACATACTCCCGGTTCTCTATGTCTTTTTTGATGGCTTTTTTAATGCGATCAATTTCATCCTCGTCTGAACTGTCATATTTGTTGTCCTTTTCCTTCTTTTCTTTGTCCTGGTTGTCCGCAACAGCAACGGCACCTCCTTCCTCCTCCTTGTCTGACCTGGTGTTCTGCAGCTCCTCTCGTATGGAGTTGAGCTCCACCAGGCCATCGTGCAGCTGCGTGGCGACCTCCCTGATTTTAGCAGCAAACTCTGATTTGGCACCTTTCTTCAGTTCTTTGGAGTCTTTGGCCACAAAGTAGATGTCCATGCCGACAAAGAGTCCCGTGAGGACGCCGGTGGCCATGCTGGCAATCTGCACTGCTCTGGCTGCTGTGCTGCCCGCCACGTTGGCGATCTGCACCACACGCATGATCTCGTTGGCGTTGATCAGGATGGCCTTTCCCGCCATGGCACCGTCTTCGTAGAAGCTGGTGCTGAGCACGGGGAAGTCGCGGTTGTAAGCGTGATTCTTCATCTTGATCAGGTCAAACTTCTTGAGGTTCTCGATCCCCTGCTTGATGAACTTCAGGCACTTGTTGAGGTCGACCATCTTCTCCTGGTAGTCCTGCACGATCCTCTCCACCTTCTTGCGGTCCATGGAGTTGTTCACCTGATTGGAGATGCCAGCACCTGCTGACGTCAGCCCGCCCGCCGCGGCCACGCCCAGTCCCACCGCGGTCACAATCAGAGAGGTCCCCATGGTGACCGGCGCCAGCGCCAGCCCAGCGATGGTGGCCACACCCCCGATGGCGCTGGTGGAACCTCCGGTGATTTGGGCAATCTTGGTGTTCTTGCTGAACTTGTCCAAGCCGTCTGCGATGGAGTTGAGGTCGATGACGTGCTGCCAGAGGCTCTCGGCGCGCTCTGAGAAGAGTTTGTTGAAGACGCGAATGCCCTTCTGCACCTTCTCCGCTGTTACAGCAAAGGCCCTTCCAAAGGCAAGACAAGGGTGATGACACAGAGCTACAACACTATTTCTAATGACATTTCATTTCTCTTACCATTAAAGCAAAGGCAGCCGCAGCATCCATTTTGATTAGACAGAGTTGGTTAACATAGTTTTCTAATATGACTACTTCAAGTTCTGCCCATGTGACTTTGGGCTCATTAGAAATGCTCTGCTGCAGTAAATTGAATTTAAACCCTTAAAAAAATGATCCAACAATTGAAACTCAATCTCCAGGAGATTTATGGTCCAATGGCCACAAGTCTGTAGAGGCAAACACATTCTTCCTAAAATGATAAGAGTTACAAATGCAACTATATATAATAGTACTTTTGGCCTACAACAATCTCCGAATAACCCTAATATAGCAAACCATAACCTGTTTAGAAAATGATGGGAAACCATACAAATATTAATTTTCAAGTGGAATTATTTTCAATTTAAATATCATCCCAATTAGAACTAGATTCAAAACACCCATTTCAGTGCCGACTTACTTTGCCTCTTCCTTTTCTGTCATGTCCTCATCTTGAGGCATGTCCTCCCAGGCTTATCATATAGAGAAATAAAAAATATTAATGAATATTTGACCACAATGTATTAAACACTCAAATCTATCTGGACTTAAATTTAAACATCTTAAATTCAATTTGTGTGTGCGTGTGTGTGTGTGTGTGTGTGTGTGTGTGTGTGTGTGTGTGTGTGTTTAGCCCATAATGTCCACTGGAACATAATTTAACCATAGCATAAAAATGTGCAAGTGATTATTAGAATGATTAGAATTAGAGAACAAACCAAGGGCCTTTCCCCTCATTAAATATTCAATATACTTTAAGTATTTAACTAGAGGGTACAGTGAATTATGTGAACACAATTCTCTAAACAATATTCAACAAAAGTTAAAAAACAATAGACATTCAACTTCCAACTTACACTCCACATTTTCCCACCAGTCCATAAGGTTGTCCACATCCTGAAAGACATGATTTGAATAATCTTGGTTGGTTTGCATGATTATGTTCAATTTCTCTCTGGAAATCTGAATTCATATACAACACTCAACCTCTGCATTTTCAGACGATGGTGGTTCAATACGGAAGTCCTCCAACTGGTCAAACAAGGACCTGTTGCCACCTTGATTCTGTGAGAGCAAAAATAACATCACTTAACAAAAAAAAAAAGAAACATAGATTGACGCCACTTCTTTTAATGTGAAGAACTCTGAAAGTCAGCAATGTTGGTGAAGTTGACGTCTGACTGATGAACATAAAGAAAGAAACAAGAATTCATGAGTCTTCCATCCATGTGTCACTTCTACATTAGAGAAGGCAGTGCAGGCAAATAATGTCTCACAACATTTGGCTGTTGTTTTTTTTTAAATTGGTTTTTCAGACGTCCTGGTGATCAAATGCTTCTTTAAACTCTTTGCAAAAGGAACAAACAGAACCGGTCTGGGCACATTGCAAACTAGACTCAGCTTATCTTGCAAGTGGAGGGCATGCACGAACACGGTGTGGTGCTGTGAGGTGAGGTGAGGGGGTGGGGGTGGGGTCCTCACTAAGAATGGCCGGGGGAGGAAAGAACATGCACGACTGGAATAGTCTCTGGTGGCAACCGAGCAGGGACAAACAGACCAGAGGGTGTTCCCAGAGACAGGTCAGGTGACGTGCTAACACTTCTTTTGTAATCCTGAACCACTGCAACTAAAGCCTGTCAGCGTTGTGATCTACGAGACTGACATAGGACCCAAGTGAAAGATATTATGTAGGATAGAACGAATGAAAATGAAGAAATTTGGTTGAGAGCGTTAATTCACTTATTTTTACCTCTGCTGAGTTGTCCTCTGCATCGTCTTGGGCTTTTCTCTGTAAACCTTTTCCCTGAAATCAGTGAACACAAACATACATTCAAACCACTGCCAGTTTCAATACAAAAGCTGAAATACTGATATCACTGAAGAAGAAATACTATATATTATGTCACATAAAATCCGTCAGGCAATTTGACAGCCTGAAGAGCTTCACAGTAAACTAAGAGTGCAAATAATACAAAATATTTCAGAAAAAAAAAAGATGAAAAAAAACAACAACTTTGCTTTAGCGTGTCTTTTTCACCGTGATGTCCACCTGGAATCTGAGCTATGCCCCCCTGACAAGGCTTTTGAATAATGTACACAGATAATGAACTCAAAGAAGCCGGGATTCAGGAAAGGAAGAAAATTTGAAAGTTACCTTCACCCGAGGCATGAAGGGATTATGTTTCTTCGGTTTCTTCACAACTTTCTTCTTCTACAGGGACAAAAAACAAAATCCAAAATTTTATTTCGGTGCTGCCCAAAGGAATTAACTTTTAAAAATGATTAGTATTTCATAGAAAATAAAGCACAGATGTAACAAGTGCAACTGTAAAACTCAAACCAATATTAAAAGTACAGCACAACTTTATGACAGTAATGCAGACTCATAACACTGGGTACATTCATTAAAAAAAAGCAAATAAACTATTTTGTGAGTGTGTGTGCGTGTCCAACATTTTGTCTTGGTGCAATGTGCGCCTACTTTGTTGCACACCCTCATGATTCTTTCAGCAGAAGGTAATGAGATGAAATACCTCCTCTGTCTTGTCACTCTCCTCCTCGTCTTTCTTTTCCTCTTTGGATGAAGAATCATCTTCTTCTTTCAGCCCTTCATCATCGGATGAAGCCTGTGTTTAACAACATTCAACAACTGTAAATTGTAAATCTTATTATATGTGACAAAAAGGTAACATGTGGACTGAATCTGCAGACAAGAAAACTGAAAGAAAATAATTAGTTAATAGAAATTGTCTTGATGTAAGTTACCGTGTTTTTATCATGATTTTTCATTAAATTGAAGACGACGTTTAGCTAAGAGCACATGCGGGACTGTGGGGTCTTTTATAAAGGAGAACATGGGCATAAACATAGAATAAAGGCATCAGTGATCATGTCAAGAAGAGCTGATGTTACCTTGACTCGAGGCATGAAGGGATTGTGTCTCTTAGGCTTCTTGACTTTTACCTGCAACAAATACAAGTTAATACCATTTGGAGAAAAGTGACGGGTAGGATTAGGTATTCCAACAACAAACTAATCTGTGAGGACATATTTTAGACATTCAAATGGCGTCAGCTGGAGCGGAAGGTGCAGCCAATAAGGCGAAAGACCTCCTCTGCCTTGTCTTTGTCCTCCTCCTCGTCTTCCCCTGCCTCTGTGGTGACCAAAATCTCTTCTTCTTTGAGCCCTTCATCATCAGACGCAGCCTGAAAAAAGTGTGAAAAGGCCTGTTGACACGGGCTTCTACAACAATTCCTTTTCAAATTTTAAATCTAATTCTGCCATCAATGGATTCATCAGACACTTAACGTACCTTTGCAGCAGCTCGTGGCTTGAAGTGAATGTGTTTGTGCTTTTTCACCGTGGTCTGTAAGGCAAATGTCAGACTGAGTGGACGCACAGAATAACTGCATTTTAGTGGAGCAACTGGAAACAAATTGTTGAGTACAGTAAAGTCTTTTCTAAGCTGTTGTATTTAATCAGCAAAAAATAAACTGAAATCTGGCATGACAAACTGGCCATTCTAATCAAAAAATATAATCTGTGCCAGTATGATGTGAATGCGAAACTCTGTGGCGAAATGTGCAGTGGAAACACTGCCAGCAGCCACCCACCAAACAGTCATGAGTGAAAACACACACACACACACACACACACACACACACACACACACACACACACACACACACACACACACACACACACACACACACACACACACACACACCATTTTAAATCTACAAAAATGTAGATTTTAAGGGGAATAATCAGTAGTTTTGAATTTGATGCCAGCCACACAAAAAAAACAAAAACAAAACAAAACAAAAAAAAACTGAAAAAAAGGTGAGGAGAGCGTCCTGTTTGGTGCACCTTCCTCTAAATCACACCTTGTAAATATTTGGGGGAGGTGAGGAAACCAAGTCTGGCACCCAGATGTCTATTTTCTGAGAGTTTTAGAGTTTTATCAGTTTTATTAGTCTGAAACCTGCCTCTGGAGTTTGGTTCATTTTAATGTTCACCAACTTTTAACAACCAAATATACTCATTTCTTAAGTAATGAGGAGAAATCCACAAAAAAAAATATTTTGTGTGTTGTTTTTTTTGATGTAGTGATGTGTAATTGAGAGTTTGTTTTCTCATTCGGGTCTGATACAAGATTCCTGCTGCAGTTCGGCACCATTCTGTTTCAGCAGGCTCACTTTGTGGTTCGGCAATGTCTACTTGAAATATTAAAGCCGTTTCCCCAAAGCAGACAATGTCTACTAGCACACGTCCCGGTCACACCTGTATGAACCTCTTAGCAATGTGGTGGCTTTGGAAATATGCAAGCAGAGTTAAACCATTTGTAGCTCATTAACTGCCGACAAACATCTTATACATATGTGTGTCAAAAGGGTTGATATGCCACAGGCACTAATATATCACCAAACATTCAGAGTTGTGGACTTTTGAACTAATATTTCCTACATAAAAAGTATATCAAAGTGTAGTTTGTCTGATATGACCACTTTGCTTTCAGGCCAGACACGACAGCAGCATCTTGTGCTCACATGTTGCCTCTCCTTTGCATTGACTTTCAAACTGCACTTGTGGATGGCAAAGCAAACTGTGACGAGGACACTTCTCCAGATTCTCACAATGTTTTGATGATATTAAGAGCTGCGGGTGATCAGACATTTCAACAAACTAAAGAGCAACAAAATTATCCCATTGTTATTTAGTGCCTTCAGTAGCACCTCCCTAAACTTTTAAAGTCGTGTTCCAGCCTCCAATGCCGGCTTATGTTACACACCATCCTAACTAACGTTTTTCATATAATTTAGGTTATGAATATTTTTTCCTTAATTGCCAAATGTCAACACCGTGGCTCTAGAGTGAAAAAGCCTTAAAAGGAAGAAGCGCAATCAGATCCTTTCCAGGAACCTTTGGTGCCTATTCCCTGGGCTTGTTTTCTTTTCAAGTGTTTTGGTGATTGCTGAGACCAGTTTATAAGTCTTAGAAAAAAATAGGTTACATTCTAGCAGTTTTAAAAAACAAACTGGTAACTGCAATGCACAGGATTTACCATCAAAGACGGGTGCACTTTGTCACTGTGAAAACTGTGTCATCATCTGTGTTTTTTTAATTTTCTGTTAAATTTGAATTGAATCAAACATGCAGAAATGTAACTTTATTAAGCTATAATTGCTAGACTTTCATGAGATTTACCCACCAGCAATGAGGAATTTCACTTACTGTTTTGATTTCCACCTTTGTGTCGTCTCCCTCTTTGGCAACACTTCGTGTTTCTTTAGTTAAGCCTCCGTCTTCGGATCGGCCCTGCGGCAGGATAAACTTATTACAATTTGTAAATGTCATGTTTATGGAAAGTCATTGTGTGAGTGTGTACTTGTAAGTTATAGACTGCGCTTGTTAGTGCACGCTCCAACTGCATAACATAGGGAGAAAAAGCCTCCTTGAAATCTTGTAAAGGGCTAGTAGACAATTGTACACCAATATCCTACCCTGGAATTTGCAAGTTACTCATTAGCTCATATAAAATATTGCCTTTTTTGGAAAGGTTTAACAAGAGTGTGTCTTGTTCAGCGGTGGAAAACAGTGCACGCATCTGAAAAGTTCCAACTGGCGGTAAAAAACAGATATTATCTAGCCATTAATACTTTTCTGTACCCATCGTAAAAAAATATGCCCTAATCATAACCAGAAGCTAATAATCAGGAATCAGCTAACACTGATCCAAACTGAAAGGCAATCCAAACGATCCAGCCCTTGAACTGCAGCGTGTGAACACGTCAGTCAGCATCTGGTGGCTGTTCTTCTCCTTTTGCTGCCCAATTCTCACTTCCCTGTTCAGCTCCGGAATTACAAGCACAGCTGTTTCCTTTACCACACGGGTGATATTCTTATATCAGACCCAAATATCAATCCCCCAAAGCATAAATGTCCCGCTCTGATGGGAGGGCAGCTATTTCCTTTAGTTTCCCTCTGCAACCCAGACCGAGACCAATACCGAGCATCATATTGGGGCTCAGGAGTGCATATAATCAGTCCAGCTATTGTGGTATGATGTCTTAGCAGTACATGAGATCTCACTCGGCTCAGAGGTAGCAGCAGTAGCCCCAATGGGAGGAAAAAAATAGACAATAAACATGTTTTTAAAATAGATGCGCCTTATTGGTTGCATTTGAAGAGGGCAATATAATAGTACTGCACCAAGACCAGCTTGACCCTGATGTTGGAAAACAAGACAAACTTAAGCCCAGAGAGTATCAACGAAGAGCGAATAACTAAAAGTAGAAACCAAGACTGCTCTGAAGTACTAAATCATCTTCTCCTGCAGACAACAAATGAAAGCATTTGTCAGAAAAGATGTACTAATGCTTCTGCTCTCACGAGCACTGCAGGTTCCCGGAGTATTAAACTTTCTTTAACTTTAATTCAAACGTGAAATTCAGTGGCAGCACAGCACAGTACCTGATTCTCCTCAGGTCCTCTCAGTTTTGCCTTGCTGTACGAAGACGTCTTCTTCATTTCCTGCGCAGAAGACCAGCAACATAAGTCGACAGCCAGAGCAGATGTGTAATCACTTGCACATGCAAAGGAGCACGCAGCCGAGTTTAACCGTTTCCACACCTCCTCAGTGGGTCTGGGTGGGAGCGCTGGTGTGTTTCTCTCGCGTGGGACCATGTTGCTTTTAGCCTGACAAATAAAACACACAAAAAGAGAGGCAGAGGTCGACAAAGAGTGCTGGACAGAGCAGAGGCGAGAGGGTTGGACGGAGCAGGATTATAAGGGAAGTGACGGAAGGAGGAGCTGTAGAGAGGCGGAAGGAGAAGCATTTAGGGGGAGTGGCTGTGTGTAGGCAATTGTGGTCAATCATGACTCACAAGGGAAGCAAAAATAAGACTGACTGACCCCTTCTGGCTTCTCCTCCACTTGTTTGTCTGTGTCCTCACTGTCCTCTTTCTGATCAAAGGAAATTAATCATTGTTAAAATACAGAAAATCAATTGATCACTCAATCAATAAATAAATGAGCAAATGCTTGTTTTCAATTGATGGTATTAATTATTTCATTATTATCCAGGAAGTCCCTGTATAATAAATGAAAAACACTTCAGTCACTTTAGTAAGCAAAATATGCCCCCTGGGATCTAATTTGTAAACTGACATAATGTTAATTTAAGTTGCACAACATCTTCTACCAAAACATACAAGTTCCTAATAAACCACCATCAGCACCACCGCCGGCCCGTCACCACTGCGGGCGGCTACTGGCAATGTCCCCAAGCCTCACACCTCCACTTTTCATGTGTGAAAACTTTTTTTCTCTCACTTATTCCTGACTAGCAAAAATCAAAAGATTACTGTTCAGCTTTCCACAAGAGCATTTTGCCCAGAGTGAACACAGGTGTGTTCTGAACAGGTCAAACAAATTCACATGATGCTCATCCATCCATCCATCCATCCATCCACCCACCCACCCACCCACCTATCCATCCTTCCATCCTTCCATCCATCCACCCACCCACCTATCCATCCTTCCATCCTTCCATCCATCCACCCATCCATCCATCCTTCCATCCATCCATCCTTCCACCTATCCATCCTTCCATCCATCCACCCACCTATCCATCCTTCCATCCTTCCATCCATCCACCCACCCACCTATCCATCCTTCCATCCTTCCATCCACCCACCTATCCATCCTTCCATCCTTCCATCCATCCACCCACCTATCCATCCTTCCATCCATCCACCTATCCATCCTTCCATCCATCCACCCACCTATCCATCCTTCCACCCATCCATCCATCCATCCATCCACCCACCTATCCATCCTTCCATCCATCCATCCACCCACCCACCTATCCATCCATCCACCCACCCACCTATCCATCCTTCAATCCATCATCCACCCACCCACCTATCCACCCTTCCTTCCATCCATCCATCCACCCATCCACCCACCTATCCATCCTTCCATCCATCCATCCATCCACCCACCCACCTGTCCATCCTTCCATCCATCCATCCACCCACCCACCTATCCACCCTTCCATCCATCCACCCACCCACCTGTCCATCCTTCCATCCATCCATCCACCCACCCACCTATCCATCCTTCCATCCATCCATCCATCCACCCAGCCACCTATCCATCCTTCCATCCATCCATCCACGCACCCACCCACCCACCTATCCATCCTTCCATCCATCCATCCATCCATCCATCCACCCAGCCACCTATCCATCCTTCCATCCATCCATCCACCTACCCACCCACCTATCCATCCATCCATCCACCCACCCACCCACCTATCCATCCTTCCATCCATCCATCCACCTATCCATCCTTCCATCCATCCATCCATCCACCCAGCCACCTATCCATCCTTCAATCCATCCATCCACCCACCCACCTATCCATCCATCCATCCATCCATCCATCCATCCACCCACCCACCTATCCATCCTTCCATCCATCCATCCACCCACCCACCCATCCACCTATCCATCCTTCCATCCATCCATCCACCCACCCACCCACCCACCTATCCATCCTTCCATCCATCCATCCACCCACCCACCTATCCATCCATCCATCCATCCATCCACCCACCCACCCACCTATCCATCCTTCCATCCATCCATCCACCCACCCACCTATCCATCCATCCATCCATCCATCCATCCATCCACCCACCCACCTATCCATCCTTCCATCCATCCATCCACCCACCCACCCATCCACCTATCCATCCTTCCATCCATCCATCCATCCATCCACCCACCCATCCACCTATCCATCCTTCCATCCATCCATCCATCCATCCACCCACCCACCTATCCATCCTTCCATCCATCCATCCATCCATCCATCCATCCACCCACCCTATTGTGGTATGATGTCTTAGCAGTACATGAGATCTCACTCGGCTCAGAGGTAGCAGCAGTAGCCCCAATGGGAGGAAAAAAATAGACAATAAACATGTTTTTAAAATAGATGCGCCTTATTGGTTGCATTTGAAGAGGGCAATATAATAGTACTGCACCAAGACCAGCTTGACCCTGATGTTGGAAAACAAGACAAACTTAAGCCCAGAGAGTATCAACGAAGAGCGAATAACTAAAAGTAGAAACCAAGACTGCTCTGAAGTACTAAATCATCTTCTCCTGCAGACAACAAATGAAAGCATTTGTCAGAATTTGTCATCCATCCATCCACCCACCCTCCTATCCATCCTTCCATCCATCCATCCACCCACCCACCCATCCACCTATCCATCCTTCCATCCTTCCATCCATCCATCCACCCACCCACCCATCCACCTATCCATCCTTCCATCCAGTCTTTTCGATCCTGTAGACATGGTTGGCATGTGAAAAGTAATTTCAAAATTTCTCCCTTACTTTGTTTGCAGCTCGGAATGGATTCAGCTTCGTCATTGCCTCAGCAAATTTCCCCTGGAGAGGAATAAAGGAATAAACAGAGCACGGAAAAGAAACTTTGTAGACAGAGACGTAGTAACGTGTTGGTAAACCGCCAGAGTGAAACCTACAGACCTGCTTCTGAGTGGTCTGTCCCTCCCCACTGTCCAAAATCTCCTCTGAGTCAGAGTCAGAGTTCTTCCCCTGCAGAAGGAATCAAGTCTTATTGTGACAAATCAACAACAGTAGCTACTAGTTTGAAGAAGTCCTTGCTTAAACCATTCCATTCAAATCTTAAGTCCTTACATGACATTTCACGGAGTGCTAAAGAGGTCTAGTGAAAATATCCGTGTACTGTAGCAGACTTACCGGCTTGTCACTATAGAATGTGCTTCTCATCAGTTCGCTGAAGCCATTCTGAAACAACACAAAAATCAAATATCGCTAAATATCTATCTATATACATCACAAAGAGTGTCTCGTTCCCACTTTCATTTTTGGAGACAGCATCATCATCAGCGTCATCCCTCGACTTTTGCACAGTAAGATGTTCTTAGAGAGAAAACCACTCCACCAACCTGCTTGGTTTTTGGTTTCTCTGTAGAGGGATTCTCCTTAGACTCTGCCGGGTGTCCAGTTTTCGCCTTTTCCTGCTCAACACATTTATAGTACTTAATTTCAGACAGAACAGCACAATACTGCTGTCGGGTAAAGTGAGGCACTACCACTTAGGAGGTCAAACTACCTGAGACGAAGAGGAGAAGGGATTCCAGTGTTTTGATCCTGCTTCACCCTAATCAATGATACGAAGCAGTTACCAACAATAAATCCATCCATTTTTTAACTCTTTTTCTCACACAGGCATCCTCAGAGTGAAGGTGGCTGGACAAGAAACCAGTTCAAAGAGAGTTTAGATTCCGTCTTTGAATGCTCCTTGGATGTGGGAGGAAGCCACAACACCCAAAGAGAATGCCAGCAGACACAGGGAAGGTATGCTGCCCCAACAATAAATAACAGCATTTGTTTATTAATTGACTGCATGCTCTGTGAGAGTAGAATTTAGTGCAGGTTCTCACCTTTGAGGGTTTGTCTGTGAGACTGTCTCTACTGCCTGAGAGGTCACCTTCCACTGATAAATTGTCCTGCCCGGTCAAATAAAGTTAAAACACGTCATGTAGAATAAACACAAGTGGCTACCAATAATAAATATCAGCTCGTTTGCATTTTGCTGTCAAACTTTCTATGATATAGATTCACAGCCAGAAGCTCGAGAGCAGGTCTTATAGCCCTCATGCAGAGCTTTTTAAGAGACCAAGTGTCAAGTTTCAGTGAGTTTATTTTCTTGGAGAATAAGATACTGCTTCCTTGTATGTTGACTCAGTCACTCCCAGTTTATGTTTTAAAGCCCTCAGTTTAAATGGATCCCTGTTTTCTAGCAAAATAGTTATGGATGTGAAATGTAATTGTGCTCTGCACAAATGTTCAAATCAAACATTTTTGCATAATCAAAGAAAGCAAGAGGTAAGATGGTAAACGACACTTGAAAATCAATCACTGACATATCTGATCGTCTTACCCGAGAATGAGATTTGTCAAGCCTTTTTTTGAACACTCCGCCAAAGATGCCTCCTTTCTCCTAAGAATCAATACCAAGTCAGTGATTTTTATATTTTTTATATGATTACTATGATCAGTTTGACTGTGCAAAAGGAACGTTGGGACCTGCATCAACACGTTTCACCTTAGTGTTGTTGTTGTTCTCCGAGAGATTATCAGTGCTGGCTGAGAGCTCGCTGGATGCGGACAAATCATCCTGAGGGTGGCAAGCACGCGTCCACAGATTAATTATAAAACTGTCCCCGCCGTCCCGTCCTGTCCACCAAAACTGTCCTCACCATCTCATGGCATTCAATTAAATGGCGGGAGTGCTGCGTGGGGCGCACCTGAGACCGTGTCTTTGATGCAGAGGGCTTTGGGGATTTCCTGAACATCCCACTGAACACCCCTCCTCCCTCCTGGAATCACATTCCTCATTTAAAAATGTTGGAAAAAGCCTGGCATAAAGTTCTTCTGATTTCAGAGGGACTGAACCCTTCTACCGTCTCAGCCATTACCTTGCAGGATAGTCTCTATTGTCCAGGCTCTTTAGAAAAATCTTCCAACTTACTCAATGAGAATTATTAATAGCTTACTTTTGTGTTTGTGCTCAGAGATGTGTTGTCGGTGGTGCCAGACAGCTCGCTGGGTGCTGACAAATCCTCCTGTAGGCAAAAAAAAAAAACAGTCCACACTGATCATGGTCATTGTTGTGATCATATTATAACAATATCACTGTGACCATGGTGGGGCGCACAACTCACCTGGGACTGTGTCCTTGCAAAAGGGTTTGGGGTTTTCTTCAATATGCCCTTGAACATCCCTCCTGTTTCCTAGAGGATTAGTTGCACGTTAACCACTTAAGAACAACCTCAATGAAACTGAATTGAAACGCACACAAAAAAAGGAAAAACCCGGAAGCTCTGATTCCGTCTGTCCCTCTGACGGCTGCATCACTTTGTTCAGCATTCTTCTGAATTGCTGATGCACGCGGTTTTACCGCATGCTTCCAACACCCACAAAAACAAAAACACACCCCTCCAACACAAACCACACAGCCTATTCAACACAACTGGTGACACACCATTTAAATGAGATGTGGTAATAACGAACAGAGAGCAGGGAAAGCCAAGATGTTGCTGTTAAATGTACATGTTCATGCACGGAATAATGTGGTTATGCAATATTTTTTTTTAGTTTTGGGTTTAAGTTGATAAATATCTGCAAAATGTAATCTCAGATCTTCTTGATCTGATTAATATTGTGTCTGTTTTCAGTGGCCCTTTCCTTAAAACCGTCCGCTAAAAATACAGATGATGGTGCTGAGACTCACTTTAGTCGAGGTGTTTTCATTCAGGCTGCCGTTGCTCGAAGTAAAGTCGTCCACTAAAAGATCCTGAAGAGCACAATCTTACGTTAGCTTACGACTGAATTCAACAAAATCCTCCAGGTCATTGTTTTGGCGCTTTATTGGGATCTGCTGATGCCTTTCTCACACACAAACACACAACAGAAGATCACGATTCACCTGCGAAGGCCTCCGGACGTGCCCGGGTTTCGGAGAGCGTTTTAGTATTCCGCCGAGCATGCCTGGCTTTTCCTGACCACAGGAGATGAGAGGAGAGTTTTGCTAAGAAGAAAACTAAATAGATGTTGCGATCAGAACGCAAACTCACCTTTGTTGACTTGTTGTCCGTTAAGCTGTCACTACTGGCAGACAGGTCAGGGTTTTGCAACGAGAGGTTGTCCTACAAAATAATAAAGTGAAGGTTTTCTAGTTTATTCTTAAATGTGGTGAATTTTACTTAAAAAGAATGGAAAAATTGATACATTGTAGAGGCACAAGTTCTAGTTTTACTTGTTTTGCTTCATTACAATAACTTATTCAAATCTTATGTATAGTGAATGTTTTTCAAACTTTCTCAAATCTTAAGATTAAAACTCATATGGACGGCTGATGTTGATTCAGACTGACATGAAACCTATAAATCTCGTTCATAATACAGTAACTTAGTCCCTTAGAAAAGAGTTGAATTCTATCTGAAAAAGATAACTTTGGCATCTTGAGAAAAAAAAGAACGTGTTCAAGCTCAGTTATTGTAGGAACGCTGCAAACCTGCGGCTGAAGCTCTTTGGTAGTTTTGGTTGTTTTTTTAAACATCCCTTTAAACACACCTCCTTTCTCCTGAAAGGGATTTAATAAATGCACAGGAAATCAACAGTAATTAATGACATGGTGCTTTTACCCAACTAACATGTCAGAGTAAAAGAAGTTTCATAAAAACTTAATGTATATTTTACAGTGCACTGAACATCACCTTTGTGTTGTCAGTCAGACTGTCGTTGCTCTTTGAAAGTTCGCTGTTGACTGCTAAACTCCCCTGTCAAATAAACAAAAAGCATGTGTGATTAGAAATAAGTTTAAATGTGCACTTACACACAACATAAAATAAAAAAGATCAACTAATACAAAAGCTCTGAATAAGCAAAAGCCACAAACATGAAATGTACAATTTTGTTTTTTTCTGAGCAGACGCAGTTGTAATTGTGACTATTGTAAAACTGCTCATTCTTATGAAAAAAACAAACTTCATTACAACTCTTCATATTGAAATTAGACAGTTTACAGTGTTTCAATGACACAAAAAAATAATAAAAATGTTTAAAATGAGTGAGACTTTTCAGCCTCAATGAGTGTCAAGTTGAAGAATGGAAGGAAGAATAACACTATGAGCTCACCTGGGGATGAGGAGAAGGTTCTGTAGACTTGGTGGACTTTTTAAACATGCCACCAAATAACAATGTCTTTTGCTGATGAGGGAGAGAAAATAAGGTGGATTTTTTTTTTGGCTAAAAAAAGTAACAAGACACGAAAGACACATTTACGACTTACCAAAAACTAACTGTTGAAATTGCTAGATAATAAATCACTGACTATATTGTTAGATTAGTTTTGTCTATCCACCTGGCACACCTGAAATGTTTTCTGGATAACGGTATATACTGTATCTCAGATATCAATATGCTAGATCCAAAAGAAGCCGGCTTTGAAACCAAAACAAAGAAGATGATTTAATTCATCTGGATTTTATTGCCATTTTTACCAGGTAGCTCCAATCTGAGGCCAGTGTTTCCAACTTGGCACCCTCGAATCAAGGCCTGGTGACTTCCCTAAACCCTGTCAGCAGCTTCAACTGTCAGCAGCCACACTTCATCCAGTCTTGAAGGAATGTTGAAGTTGACAATATGACATTTTGGCAACAAAGTGATAAGTGAGCACATCTCCAGTCCTCATCATTAGTCACCAGGGCTCCTGGTCCTACCCACTTTATACAAACTTTATACAGTATGTGGCTCACAGAAGGTGCCCATGTCATGATATCATTTTGACTGTGAAATTCAAAGCTGCTACTTTGCACTTTGCATCAAGATCAATTTGTTTTAATCAACTATTTTTGACAAAAGGGAAAATGAGCACCAACTGTGTTGCTGTTGATCTTAACCGTTGATGTCATTCAGTGACTTCCAACTACCTCAAGGACAGCAAATGGCTACTGACCAACTGAGAATTCGCCAAAGCTGTTGTAAATGTCAAACGTCAACCTGTTCTTAATATTAAAAAAAAAAAAGAAGAAGGAAAAAAAAAGGGGGGGGGGGGGGGCTGTGACTTTGTTAAATGCTCAACAAGATATTTTGAGTGTTCGCTGTCAAAGGGGAATGACGTAAATCGAGGCTAGCGCCCAGTTAGCTTCCAGGTAGGACCCAGCAGTAAGGCAGTTACTCACAGCGACACCTCCTCCTCCTTCACACTCCAGGTCCAAATCCAGGTTGTCGTATCGCTCCTGCCGAACAAAGTCAGACATTATTTTTTCGTTTGACTGTTTGTTAGTGTTACAGATAAACTTGCAACTTGTTAATAGTGACACGGAGTGTCAACTCACCATTTGTGCGTCAGCCCGAAATTGTTATTAACTACCCCGCTGTGGTTTGATGTCAGCTAAGTGTTCACAAGTACTAAAGCTCTGTGACCCTTTCTCCTCGCGTCCGTCTTCCACTTCTTTCTTTTTAAACGCACTAATCCAACGCTGAAGCTCCACCCTCCAAACAACAAAAACAAGGTGGCGATCCGAGACGTCCTACACGTCTTTGTGACTTGATGAAGTTGATACCGCAGTGGAACTGGCAGATCCAGTTTTGTCTTTTACCTCTGCGCTTCGAGGGCGTGTCTGTTCAACTCACCTGGAGGTCTGATGCTGCATTCAGGTGTAGTTCGGAAAATTGTACTATCGACTGTCCAGGACGCATTTTGCGTCACTAATTGCAGATTAAATGCAATATGTATATAAATGTAATAGGTATATATGAAGTGTGTTTAAATCAAAATGGTAGTGGAAATGACTTCATTCTAGTTATATTAAATGAGACTTTTAATGTCTCAAACCCACATCAAATAAGTTATTCTTTATTGAACCTTATAGAAGAATTTGCAGAGATCAGAGGTCTTCTAACAAATAAAAAGTTCATTGTTTGACATTCAGCACCATCTGTAATTATACCTTTAATTAGGTAAAAAAAAAAAAAAAAAAAAATCTAAATAAATGTATGTAAAATATGTACACAGCTCCTATTTTGTCATTATATACGTTTAAGAATGAAGATGTAAGAGAAGCACTTCCAAAAAAAAAAAAAAGATAAATTAGAGAACCATTCACCGATTAGCTGCAAAGACTCCACACTCCCACCTATTCAGTGCCGTTACATCAAAATAAAAGTAATCTTAGAACGGAGCACAAACTGAGGCCAGTGTACAGCTTTTGATTTCCCTTTATTCAACAATTTTCTGTTTCAAATTAAGCCTTTTCAAATTTCAAATTATTGTTTTTTTAATTCCTTACATTATTCAAACCCCCAAAAAAGTTTCAGATTTAATAAATCTAGGTCAAAGCAAAGCAGTTTTTTATGCTCAGAATCTACACAAAAAGGCACACGTCAACATATTAATAAATTGATTACAGAGATAAGTCTATTTATGTAGTGCATACTTCAGAAAAATCATAGTGCATAAAAAATATTTTGACATTCCTTGTTTATATAGTGAAAGTGTTTTGTGTGTTTTGGATCAGAATTTTTCTTTCCAGGACAGGAAGTAGAGTTTCCCCTCTCCATCAGCACAAACCAGTTCTGTGGCCCTCTCAGGGTTCACAGCCATGTGCAGAACTGGTCCCCCACACACAAACATGCCCACCTGGAGTACAAAAAAAGAAAAAATTAAATTAAATTAAATTGAATTGAATTGAATTGAATTGAATTGAATTGAATTGAGTTGAATTAAATTAAATTAAGGTATTTTTTGGGGTTGGGTGGATGATTTAAATTAACAGATCAGAATCAAGTTCTTGGTTTGGAGTTAGCTGGAACAGAACAGTTAGCTTAGCAACAAGACTGACAACAGAGGAAAATCGGGTCACTGAACTGTGTCATACCTGTTTCTTGGTTTTTCTGTCCCACAGTTTCACTGTCCTGTCATAGGAGGCTGAGATGATTGTGTGTTCAGTGAGTCTCAGCACACTGATCCTGTCATTGTGAGCCTGAGGAGAAAACATCATCATTAAAAACACAACAAAAACAATACACACACAGTGAAGCAACCAGGTAGTAATGTTTACTTCCATTCTGTAAGAGGACAAATAACCCTATTGAGTAGTGGAGGAAAACTTCCTTTCAACTGTTGTCATTTAAGACTCAGACGAAAGGTCTTTTCAAACAGTAAACTTTTCTTTTGCAATTCCAAAGATATACCAAAAGGTATTTTTATAATTATGCAGTTTTAAGGCATTTAAGTTTATGCAGACAAAAAAATGTGTCTAAATAAACTTACAAGTGCACCAAAAATCCTTTAAACCTGTCCTGATCCTGATGGATCTAATAAAGATCTCATACAAAGTGCAAATGAATGAAAAATAAATGGCAGTGAAACCCCTGTAAAAATAAAACATTAAATTCTGAAGAAAAAAAAACAGTTGCAACTACAGTATTACAAGTATATTAAGTGTATTCAGCTTTTTGGAGGTTGGTATGATGGATGAGAAAAATGAAGAACAGAGTTCAAATAGAACTGAACTCCAGCTGCTGTATAACGTAGGAACCTGATGTGAGAAACACCAGAGTTAGGAAAAAAAATCTTACAGCCCACATGTGAAATTTCATCAGACAACCATAGACATGAAAAAAAAAGCCAAATTCATAAACTTTTTACCAGATTCTTTCAATACCCACATGTTTTCTGTTGCTCCATGTAGAAAGCTCATGAGCCTGGATAAACCACATGTTGCCCTGCACATCTCCACAAACCACTAAATCTAAAGAGGGCACACAGAATAATATCAACACCAAAACATCTAAATAAATTTCAAAAAGCAGACAAGTAAATGAATATATACATGCAATTATTTGGGTGCTAAACAGTTTACCTTTGTTTATAGTTGAAGCTGAGATATTTCTCCCCTGTTTCTCCTTATCGTCAGCGTTTAGGGTCAGGTTGCCAAATGTTGAATTAAATGGTCTGTTGGGGCCCATAGTAAACTAGGATGAAGACGTCATGATTAAGTCATTAGAAAGATTACCTTGCACGAGCAACACACTCAAAACAGAGAGAACTAAAGAAATATTTCTTTACACAAATTATGCCAATGACAACCAACATGAAATAATTTTTTTCAAGGACAATCAAAATACCAGCAAACATTTAGTAATGATGAAAAACTCACAAAGAAGCCAATCTGAACATCTCCACCACTCTCACGTCCAACCAACCACATGCTCTTCTCATCATTCGGGATTACCTCCAAAATCTGGACTGATCTATGCCAGCTGTGGAAAAAAAGGTTTCTTCAGTGCAGTCGTAACAAAACAAATAGTAAAATGTCTTGGCCAAACTAATTTGCTCTATTTGATCCATATTCAGCAGTTGTGAATAGTGCATTATTTATAGTGATGGCCAACATAAGTAAAAAAGACGGCCACAAAAACTGTATCCTTGCTACCAGAGGGCCAGGCGGTGACTGTGGGCTTTCACAGGCAGGAAACTATAACCACATTACTCAATTAGCCAGTTATGGCTACTGATTGAAGGGAAATTGCAATATTGTATGTACAATAATTCTGATTTTCAAATTTAAATACATTTAGTCATGATTCTGTTCATTTGCTGGGCTGAACACAAAAAGTCCACATTCTTCAACAGATATTTCCGTACATTTGGGTTTCAAAAAGAAATCATTCAATAATGGTAACATGCTAACATGAACAAGGGAAACTTTTTCTCTTTCATCAGTCAAGTGCTGTTGATGGTAACCACCCTAAGAAAGCACTCTGTCAGTGGACTGTATAAATACAACTTGGATGAGCGAAAACATCCCAATTATGGATGTATGCTTCCCTTTACTATGAAAGAAACACTCGACAAACACAAAACTACAATAATATAGCAACCCTGGCTGACCCTGTTTGTGCAGTTCAATATTCAATGTTACCTAGTAACACTGTAGTTCCACTCTTCCTCTTCGTTAGGAGGAATTTTTATTATTTGGTGACTTTCTGTGGCACCAATCAGTACTGAACAGTAGATGAGGCGGACCATTTGGACTTTTAATTGGTATGTGTTCATTTTCACCAGGCTGTAAAACAAGAGCAAAAAACCTGATTAGTGATCATTCGCACGCACGCACGCGCGCGCGCGCACACACACACACACACACACACACACACACACACACACACACACACACACACACACACACACACACACACTTGCCTGGACTGTTAAAACTGCAGAAGTTATCAAAGACATAGATTGTTTATGGGGCTATGATTGTAGCAAAATGATTTGCAAATGCACATCTCAACCTGTGTGTGCGTATCCTCATCAGTGTGTGCGTATACAATATTTGTGTGTGTAATCAAGATCTGTCTGTGCATATTCACATCTGTGTGTGTGAAACATGGATCGGTAAATGTCTGTCATTATTTACAACTCTGGCGGGAGCTCTTTACACAGCTGTGAGTCGTCACACATGTGAATTTTGCTACACTTCTGCCGTGGCAGATCCGCAAATGTGTAAAAAAGAGATACGCAGTGCGATGTGTAGAATGAAGAGTTGTCTGTAACTTCCTTAGCCCTGGTTGAGCGCAGGCTCACAGGCTCAACGCTGGAGTAGCAATACATACAGTAGCCGGTGGCCAAGAGCTGCAAACACAGATACACGCTGCAATCACTGACACCCTGCAAATTCAAGAAACAAAACGGAAGTGCACCAAAAAGAAGTACACCGGGGCACCAAACCGAGGGATTGACCAACTCTGTGGGATTGGTCACTATAAACAGAGAGAAGGATGTATTACTCTGCATTCATTTTGCGAGAGGTGGAAGAAGTTGAGAAGTTCGGTGTTTCTGTGTTTGCAGTGCGTTTGCAGCTCTTGGCCACCGTATTACCCCCATAATTGTTGCAATATATATCGAATTCTCTGAGGTGCTGGCTCCAGGACAACCACCTTACAAAAAGCAGTGTCTGACGTTCAAGTATAAATATTCTGCATTTTTATCACAGACAAAAGTACTTCCACAAGGTTCAATACCAGGTCGTGTTGTGTTTACCACTTATAATTATAGTAATAAATCCACTACATCACACTACGACCCAGGTTGAGGAGCTTAAGTATCTCTGGGTCTTATGGGTTGGGGTCTAGTTGATAGGGAGATTGACAGACAGATTGGAGCAGCATCCACAGTGATGTGGACTCTGAACCAATCCATCGAGGTAAAGACGGAGCCGAGTCAAAAGATGAAGCTCTCGATTTACTGGTCAGTTGACCTTCCAACTCTCACCTATGGTCATGAGCTTTGGATCATGACCAAATGGACAAGGTTGCAGATATAAGTGGCAAAATAAGTTTCCTTTGCAGGGTGACCAGGAGGACACGCTGGAGGGACTTTGTCTCCCAGATGGCCTGGGAACTCCTTGGGGCAAGCCCAGAAGAGCTAGTGGAAGTGACCGGGGAGAGGTTGGTTTGGGTTTCCCTGTCAAGGACACTGCCCCCTCAAACCAGACCCGGATAAGTTGTAGACGACGAGGTATAGATGCAGGTATCCATAAATTATTGGATTTTTAATTCTGTCTCTTCTCCCTTCCCTGATTTTTCAAAAGCCCTCGCAAAACCAAAGTTGAAGAAGAAAAGACATTTGAGGTCAGACGTGGCAGAATGATTGCTTTGTTATTATTTGTTATTCATACCTTGCAGCACTGTGTTGTTGGTTCCACACCAGTTTGAACACATCAACAACAGGTTTCATGTAGCTGACAGCAAACTGGTTATCTGGCATTGAGCAGATCGCTGTGACGCTGCAGTCTGAAGTCTGCGACACAGACACACCATGTAAGAATTAGACAAACAAACATATGTTCAGCATTGATCTTACACTGGTGTGAGTCATCACCTGCTTGTGGCCAAAAATGGAGTTGTTCTGCCAAATCTCCATCAACCCAGATTCATAGCCAGCGAGAAGCACATCACCCCGTGGAGAGAAGCACAGAGCAGAAACATCACCCCTGTGTGCACGAGTAACCTCTGAAAAGACACAACACATTGACTATGACTGTGAACATGGACACTGTGAAGTCAGTATCACTGGAGTATATATGTGTTGGAGTACATATGTATGGAGTACCTGTCTCCCATGTCCAGCATCGCAACGAGCAGTCCTCTGAAACAGTGAGGAATTCTGGGACTCCTTCTTTGCAAACAAGTCCACATACGGTGCCACTGTGACCCCGAAAGGTGTTCAAGTTCTCCACCTGTACAAATGTGAGACGAATGCTCTGAATCAGGAGGACTAAAAGCAAACCAGTTTGGATGGGAAATGAGATGTGGACAAAAACACAATAAGATGAAATCTGAAAATTGTTTGAAAGTAGTTGTGACAGTAGTCCAACCTCCAGTGGTTTCCAGAGCTGCACTGTGCCGTCATCAGATGCAGTGAACACAGTCAGTTCCTCTGAATTGTCTTAAAAAAAAGAAGAGAGGGAGAGAGAGACATGGACGTCAGATTCAGGACACTTTTTGGATGAAGTGAAATAAAAGAAAATCCAAGACTTGAAGTGATACTGTGTGCAATCTCTGCGCCGTGAACCTGGGTTTGGTAGGACAGAGCAGTGGTGAATGCGCTGGTTGTGTGCAGCAATGTGGCAGATTTCTATGCTGGTTTCCCACATCCAAACATGGAGGGCTCCCTCTGCACAGCCAGCAATCACATACTGGCCCTGAACACACACATTCACATTGATCAAAGTGTGTGGACTATTGACAATCAATCTGTTGTTTTCTTTGAAGAATAAAATCAAGAAATAATCTGCTCACCAGACAGCAGACAGATGTCAGAGGACTCTTCCAGGAGATTTCTTTAAGACGCCGACCTGCCTCCACATCCCATAAACACAACCTGCCGTCGTTTGAACAGCTAATCTGCAACAGAGAAGGGCCGCGGAAATGTGACCATATGACACAGGTGTTTGACTCTGCAGCAAAAAAAATAAAGCTGTGAGACAAATGCTAGCAAGATTCTTATAGAATATGAAATACACATTTACCACACAGTCTGGGGTCCAAACACAGCCGGTGATCCAGTCTCTGTGACAGTGAGGGAGCGACTTGGACAGAACAGCAGGAGACACACTCACGTCCCACAACATCAGAGCCTGAAATGAGTGAAGACAGGTTTAGCTGCCTCTTGATGGAAACAAAGAGTGTGGCACATATCTGAAAGATAGAACCACTGGACCTTTGAACTGCCTTCATTTGTACCAAGACGCAACTTGTAACTTTGTGATGGTGAAAATTTGATGAAAACGTTCACAACAAAAATGTGTAATTGCAATCCCAACTCACTGTATTGCTCAAAACAAGACACCTTTCATACAAGTTAGGCCAAGAAAAGTCATGTATGTTAAAAAACTAAAACAAAAAGGTGATTGTGCAAAGAAATTCATTGCATACTTTGCCCACATTTCTGACAGAATATTTGCAGCACGATAAACAACTTCAGATTTTGTCAAGACACGCACCTTGTCTTTCCCACCAGAGAGCAGCCGTCCACCATCAGGGCTGAAAGCCAGACAGGTGACTCCTCCACTGTGGCCCCTCAGAAGATCATGAGGATCACTGCAGATTTCTTCAGCCATTTCGCTCAACTGCCACAGATCGATGGAGTGGGACTCTAAGTCAACACATAGGAGACAGCAGTAGTTTTAACAGTAGTTTTAGGTGTAGCTCAGGAGGCCTTTCTGAAAACCTAAGGAGGATTTTTCCCAAACACAACATCCTGTTCCATTTCAGTCCTGGCAACACTCGGAGGCTGCTCCATCCAAAGGACAAAACACCAAAAGACTAAAACACCATCCTAGCAACGTGGTCCACTCAGTCCAATCCCTGTCTTTATTCAGTGGGACCAAACAACCCTCCATAGTACCAAGGCCAGCACCTCAGGTCAGGATTCAGCTGTGTACTTATTTTTGCAGGAGAAAGGCCTCAAGGACTCAAACATACTCATTTTGGATAGGGAGGACAGTTGGTTTCAGCACTGAAGAAGCCTTTCACATGAGAGGAGAAAAGTCTTCAACATACCAAAACTTGTCCTGTGGCCTTCAACAAATTCTTCCACTAGTACAAAGTTGAGGTATAGTATTATGTTATCATGTTCCCAAAACAAGTAGCATGTCAACTTCACAAACCTGAAGCTGTGGCCAAGTGTGTGGAGTTTTGCTCCATTGCCAGAATGACGCCGGGTTGTCCAGCAAAGAGTCCAATCATTTCCAGAACTCCAAGCAACCCCTCTTCTCCTTCCTTCCTCTTCCACACCCTCACACGTTTGTCACTTCCTGACGACATCAGCACCTTCTCATCAGGCTTCTCTGGATTCAGAGTCACCCACTTCAAGCATAGAACAGACACATCCAGGTGTTCTGGGGTCCAAATCTTCTCCGCTGTGATGAAGACAGAAGCAGGTTAGCAATTGGATGAGAACATGTGTCAGATGAATGATTAAGTATTCAACAACCTTTTTCTGCTTTATTTGTTCTGAAATGATTGTTTTCCTTAAGAACGGGTCAGGAAAATAAAGTTACAACAAAACTCTCTTCTATTAAATTTTGTCTCAACAATGAAAAATCAAATAGAGTGACGTTTTTTAAATTTATCATAGGAAATCCCACCTGTGTCAAGATTGAAGACTTTGATGCCATCACCATGGTAACCAACTGCCACAAGATCTCCATTGAGTGCAAGACACAAAGCTGCAGGCTCAGAGGTGGTCGACTTGGATTTCTTCAGAGGAGGCTCTTGTTCACACTACCAATTGAAACAGTTTTTCAATGTTGGAGCAAGGGTGGAAGAAAGGGTGGCGAGTGGATCAAGTAACTATGTAAATGGGGGGCTTACTTTATCTGCTTTAAATGCTTTGAATGAGTGTCCAAGTCCCCCTGACCAGAGCTGGAGCTGTTCGAATGAGAGGACGACAGACAGAATTGAGTTGTTTCTTTGTTCTGGCACATGAAAACAGCTTACAAGGAGGTCTCTTGATCGTCCTAATCTGTATAGATGAAGCAACAATACACAACCATTGATTTTACATGGCGTGAAGTGGAAACACAAAGGAAGATGAGAAGGAAGAAGATTAAGAGGAGGAAGAGGAGGAAGAAGAGGAGGAGGAACAGGAAGAGGAGAAAGGGGTGGATCCCTCCTGCTGGAAGGCATAAATATGGCTACAGGTGTGTCTTCCTCTCACTACACCTGCAGCTGCTGTTGTGTTATTTGTGATGCTTCTTACATTTGTTGATGTTAAAGTTGTGGCATTCTGGTTAATTTAATTTGGAATATTTATATTGTTTGGAATTGAATTTAACCATGCTGAGTAAAGCCTTACTATATTCATGTTTACTTACCGGTACTTTTCTTACTTTACTTTTTTAGAAGATAATACCAGTGAAACAACTCATGTCAGCCACACATTGTGAATTAAAACATCTTCAACTGCATCCTGAACTCTGAGGCTCTTGGTGTCTGACCGCACTCCCATTTCGTTAGCCAACCTATGTTTTCACCAGCATAATCCAAGTAAAATTTAACACGGTGTGAAGTGTCACTTTGGGCAAACAGCCTTGACTCACCATGTGATCAGAGCCAGCGCTCAGCAGCATCCTCCCTTCATCCAGGAAGGTGAGGGCCTCTGTAGTTCCTGAATGGGCCTGGAAAAAGCCCACGTAGGTGGAGGAGGGCACTGACCACACCCTGATTTCTCCTGACACAGAGCCAGAGCAGAGCATGGAGGACGAAGAGAAGCACAGACTGCGCACTGAGCGCTTGTGTCCACATAGGGACTGGGGGAAAAAAAGAAGCAAGTTATTTTATATTAATAAAGAAGAAACCAGTATCTGAGTGAAAATGACCTCTTAGTTTCATGTATGCAATAAGATCACAGCTTCCCTACTCAAAGTGCATTTTTTGTCATTTCTCAGCCACTTCCACATCTATCGATAGAAATGTGAATAATCAAGGTTGACTGCTTATATGCTTTTATGTATAGCGTTCATCAGTCATGAACTAATTATTCAAACTCACCGTTTGAATTTTGTTCTGGAGCCAGTTCCACACAATAACATCACCATTCCAACAACCAGCTGCCAGCAACTGATCATCAGGGTCAAAGGTCACACAGTTCAAAGGGCCAGGACTGAGGAGAGACACTATCTCCTGACCTTTAATAGGAGACCACACCTGAAAAAGTATGCAAAGACGCCTTTATGACATGTTAATATTGAATGGAATATCCAGAAAAAATCCCATCATGAAAAGAAATGAAAGTGTGTTTTGTGCAAGACCAACTTTCAGTGTGGAGTCCAGAGACACAGTGGCAAGATGCTTCCCATCTGCAGTGAGGCCATTTGCTGTAATTGCATTTGTGTGCCCATCGATCATATTTGTCCTGCAAAGAGATACAACGGGGAGCTGTCATACTGTCACACAAAGAATCCAACCATGTGAATGGTGATATTGCAGCCCTCATCTCACCTGCGGCCATTCTTAAGATCCCAGATCTCTATATGTCCATCAAAGGAGGTGGTAGCAAGACGGCCATCTTTCAGGAACACACAGCTTGAAATCCCGTCACAGCTGCTCACCAGCAATTTCACTTCCTGTTCACAGCCACCACGGTTTTGGAAATGATGGGCCATTTAGAGGAGACAACAGAAGCCATTTAGAGACGAAATTCAGCTCGACACATTTTCAAATAGTTGTTACAAAATACTTTTTATTATGTCTTAGTATTATTATTTATTCATTCCCACAGCAGCTGTATCTCTTGAAGGACACCGTCAGAAATGCTTTTCGTACTTGTCCACTTAGTGTGCTGAAGACATGCAGCATTCCCTGGCCAGTTCCAACCACCATCAGCTGGCCATCAGAGCTCACAGCCAAACAGGCTGGTGCAGAGGAGAACGTTGACAACAGCTTACTGGAACAGAGAACACATGACACCTTTTGAACAAAGACGGACCATCAGAGTTGTACCAGAATGCAGAACAACACATTTCTTTCAACCGCTTAGCAGTTGACCCAGTCACCTGGTTTCCTGATGCTGATGATCTTTGTTGAGCCACTCAACCACCTGGATGCCTCCTTTTCCCACAAGGCTTTGTGCCCAGGTGTTAGCAGGGGTCTCAGGAGGCTCATTGAGAGCCTGCTGGATGCAAAGGTTTGGCCAGGAGGACAGCAGATTGGCGTGACGCTGCAGGAAACTCCAGCAGTCTTCTACACAAGCACGGGAGGCCTCTGAGAGCACAAAGACAAACTTTTGTCACAAGAACAAAGCAGATCTACTAGGATTTGGTCATTTGGAGACATTTAACAACTTACGTGGTAGAGCTGGCATGTGCTTTTCATCTGTAGGATATTTAAAAAGATAATAGAAAACAAATGTCAGGACTTTTGCTTTAACCAGTGCTCATAAAGGAAAACTCTTCAGAGGGACTCAAAGTGTCCCACAGTGTTTGAATAAAAAATTACGCATCATATCATCATCCTCACAAAACAAGCTGTAGGTCTCCATGAGGTGCTGCAGGAGGCCGTGGCGAACATTAGCATACAGGAAGTGAAAGCTGGAGAGCAAGCGATGAAGCACTTCCACTTGAC
Source organism: Nelusetta ayraudi (assembly GCF_046127955.1). Taxonomy (NCBI): domain Eukaryota; kingdom Metazoa; phylum Chordata; class Actinopteri; order Tetraodontiformes; family Monacanthidae; genus Nelusetta; species Nelusetta ayraudi. Next base: position 19,788,966 of record NW_027466061.1, on the reverse strand, counting down.
CACTCTGAATCTGTACAAAGCAACGCAAACGAGAACAACTGTCATGGTCACAACTGATCTGTGTAATGAGTGGACACACACTGTTAATGTTATTTAAGTTCATGCATTGTACCCGATCAGGAAGAGGATTCTAGAACAAAAAAACAACTTCAAAAACTGATAAAACTTGTGGGAAGTAAGTCAAGAAATACTAAAAATTGGCATCAAACTTCATTGAAAAATCCAAGTCAGAGTGTGTGTGTGTGTGTGTGTGTGTGTACATATACGTCTTGTTCAGCTCGAGGTCAAGCTATGCAGTCTATAGCATACATTGTGTCGTGCGACTAACCAGACTGGATGACAGGTGCTTGACAGAGTTGGCCTCACAATGAAGGAAGGTGTCTTTGTCTTCTTGATTGGCTAGTACCCACAGGTGAGCTGTATGAAGAGCAACAACAGTCAATAAACTAACCGGCAGCCTATTTGTAGGAATTATCATTCAGCAGTGTGTAGCTTACCTGCCAGGACAAGGTGAGCTCTGCTTCTGTCCATTTCTGATGAAAGCAGAAAGCTCTCAAAGGCTTTCCGCACCTCTGGGTTGCTTATGGTCAGCATGTCATCATTGTTGTGGCAATGAAATGGACCAATCAGACTGCAGGACACAGTGGGAAAAGTAAGACACACAAAATCTTCAAACAGCTTCAGTTCAGATCACTTCACAGATTCCTACCTCTTCAGACTGTGGACAATGTGAGTGAATGCGGTCATTGGAATCCGTTCTTTGGGCTTCCAGGACAATTGCAGTGCTTCCTGCCACGACATCTTTCCATCCTGGGACGACAGGTCACTGCACGTGTTGAGCACAGAGTACAAGTGTCCCTCCCTCAGGCCTGTCAATAAGGAGGAGACCATGTTGTGGGTAATTTGAGACAGTTCATCAGTGTTCTAATTCCGTCTGACTTTACACGTCTAGTTTCTAATTGAAGACCTCATGGTGTTTCATCATTTCTTACCAATGGGGCTGACAGTGAGCACTGCCAGGGCCCAGCGAAGCCCCAGCAAACCCCTGTGCTGTGAGCACAGTCTGTCCAGGCTGTGCTCCACCAACTGGCTCAAAGACTGAGGAAGACCCTGGAGGTTTTCCTTCAACTGAGAAGCAAAGGAGGTATTTCAAGGTTAGTGTGCACCACAGGCACAATTCTCATGTCAACATATTGAGGAGACAGGCAGTCAGGTTTCAGAAATAATATATGTTCACCTTTTGTATTTGTATTATTTCTGATGGTGGCTATAGTTGCATTATTTTGGAAATTGTAAAAACCCAATAGAGAGAAAATCAAACCACTGAGGGAATGCACAAATAACACAACCTTATCAAAGGAAGCAAAGTTTCTCAGGTCTTCACAGGCCAGGTGCAGGTACAGCGGGCTCACTGCTCCCCTCTTCATTATCAGTGTCTGGAGCTGAGAAAGCAGAGACAGGAATTGAGAAGACAGAGAATGAAACATCAACAAACCTCTTGTGCATTCATCTTTCCAGGAGCAACACATTAAACTCAGTGGTGGGTCATCAGGCCCAGCAAGACCTTTTCTGCTTGCCTAAACATACTCAGAAAAGTGACTTTTCTCCCATAAACATGACAGTAGAGTTACTCTCCATAGTCTGTTTTCTATACATATTATCCTCTTGGTTGCGCCGCTTCCATTGTTGTATATCATGGTAGAGTTTTTAGCCAAACATATTTCAACTAGCTGGTGTTGTCAGGTTCTAGGCCTTCAGAATCAACATTGCAGACTCCTGCGCACTGTGAGTGAACGGACCAGTCAGCTGTGATGGCCAATCAGAACAGAAATGGAGAAGAAAGACACAAATCACACTGAATCATAAAGACTTCCTGCACATTCATCTTCAATGGAGACACCACGAAACTCACTATGAGGTACAAAGTCTGGTGCTGAGAAGAAAACTTAAAAAAGAACCTGGTTGTTGAATGCAGAGTCACTGAGTTTCTTCCCGAACGTGTCCAGTCCCTTCTGAACGATCTCCCTGCGCTCCGGCATGGTGAGCGGCCCCAGTGTAAACAGGAGTGTACTTTTATTCTTGGCCAAGGTTTGCAACAGTGCAGTTTTTGATGTCAGGCTAATTACCAAACAGACACCCTGTGAAGGAAAACACATTTGTTTTCTTACACTTTGAAACCAGGCAGCCGCATAAACTTGCCTCTTACTCACCTTGGGAATCTGCTGTGGTATCCAATCAGAGCTGAGCTGAGCTTTGCCGTCTCTGACAAGATCCACCCCATCAATGAGCATCACCAGTGGTTTCTTCGTCTTCTCGTCAGTCAAAGTGGAGCGGAATTCTGACAGCAAATCTCTGCGATCAAAAGAAATTCAAAATGTTTGAAGCTTTGATGCTTGCACCACACATGTTAATGTCAACTCATTCATGGACAAAACCATATCTACCTATAAGAATGGGGGCTTGGCGTCTCTTCACTTTCTTTCATTTCCCTCAACCACTGAACAAGGAACTGGAGAAGGTCTTCCACAGAGCGCGCCGATTGGCTGGCAGCGGTAGAGTAGGATATGACATCACAGTCCAGGTTTCCCCTGCACTTTGTTCTGGTCCTGAGAGCATCTGCAAGTGCAGCCTGTGTTGAGAGAGAGATGATGGTTGGCATATCTTGTCTGCTGATCACAAAGTGAGCCACAAACAGGAGAAGTGATGTAAGCAGAGGTGTGTGGAGAAGTTTACCATGAAGACACTTTTGCCCTCTCCAGGTGCTCCCTCCACCACCATCATCCCTCCTTTGCTCTGAGCCACATCCACCATCTCCACAGCCTTGGCCAACAGCTTGGCCCTGCCGAAGAACTGCCTCTGCAGCGCCCCCTGGTGCGCTTTCTGCTCACTCATGTTTGACTCGGCTGTGGCCTTGTCATCCTCCTCCTGAATAAGAAAATGTTTGTTTCACACAGTAAGTATTTTATACTGGAACAGATGCAGTGTCTGGACTTTAACAGTGTCTGGACTTGAACACAATATAGAAAAAGGAAGTTTCATAATTGAACAGCTTTTTTCTAAAAACGGAAAGAATGACCTCAACAAACTGTTGCACAACAGCCGTCCACACATCTTCAAGCACAGCCCTGCCAAAGACCTCCAGGTTTTTCAAATAGGGTTTCCCATCCACAACACCTCCCCACTCACATGGGTAACTATAAGAGAAAACGGAGAGAGAAGTTCAGGCAAGCCTACTTGTATAAAGTATAACTTCAACACTGACAAAAGAACAGTTTCAAAATACTAGAACTTCTGAACAGGTATAAAAACAAGGCCAACAACTGAAGCTTGCATTGGAAGTTGATGATTGACAAGACTCACTTTTTAGTGACCTTGACCTCACTAAACTGCAGCCACTTCTTCAGGGACACCATTTTGGACTCAGCCTCCTTGGATTCAGCAACAAAGTCAGATCTCCAAGCCACTGGAATTGATCTGAAAAGCACAGCAAAAGTGGAGTGAAAACCTTCACTGACTGTACACACTGAAGTGATGGGCTCACAATCTCTAATTATTCTTCACCCTCAGAGGAATGCACAAATATGTGAAATGAATCCTTCATTTGAATTGAAGAGTAAAATCAAACACTTTTCCTGCAAGAACACATACGCAGACAATTTCTGGTAGTGTGAGAAGACAATTTATCACGTACTTGATGACGTTTGGATCTCTGAAGTAGCAGAACATTCGCTTGCGTGCAGTGCCGGGATAAAGAGCCTTGAACTGACACATCTCCATCTCTGTGATGGACAGACCTGCTGGAGCCGACGCCAGCTGCACAAAACATTTCAAACAATGCAACAGAATTGTATTACTTTAGATTCACATTGAAACATTCTGTCTTTCTATTTATCCTGAGCACTATTAAAGGGATAGTAGTACAACCTCTTGGAAGCTTTGTAAAATGTCTTGAAATGTTCATCATTATTTCATAGCGTGGTGGACGTGGAGGTCACAACTTTTCCACGAGTTTGGTTTGTATCTGTGTGATTGTGTATTTGATGAGTTTTGAGGAAGAGGGACCTGAAGCATTCACCCTCATTTCATTTTACTGTGAAGCTTGTGCCTCTGATACAGGCAGTAGTAATTAAGCAGAATGTGTTTGTGATAGGCACATTTGCCACAATGATCAAATATTCCTAAAAGGTCAAATTTGATCAGAATATTTAGTTTAATTTTCATTCAGTTTAAACTTGGATGGACGCACATACAACATTTAAGTAGTTCTGAGCTCACTGTTGACACAGGCTGCACTTGAACCAATACCAGTAAACTCTGCTTCATAATGACTCACCCATTTATACTCTGGCAGGTCAGGAAGGACAGGTTTGGGAGGCACCAGGCCATACCTTTCACCCAGAATCCCGACCAACATTTGACTCCGGCAAACCTCCCCCAGGCACAACTCAGCAGCCCGGCCAGACTCTTCTTCTGTCACACCCCACCGCAGTTCCACCTCCTGCAGGTAGAGGCAGTGAGACGCAGCGCGACGACGCAGCTCTGGGAACACACTGTGCACCAAGACGTCTCGCTCAGCGTGCATGTCTCGGAAGGTGGAGGAGATAAACACGCGGACAACTCGCCACCTGACGGACGACAAAGGAGGAAAGACATGTTGAAATAGTTAGAAGAAGAAGATACAGAACATTTTGCATGGCAGACTGCTGGACGGCAGTAACTTAAAAGCAATGCGTCCAACAATTACCTCAACTCTGGAATAGCAGGTATTGGGACAACGTTGTTTATAGCCTCAGGGCTTTTGGCTCCCTCTGCTGGTGGAATATTGTACACTTTGTCTAAATGCTCCACATGGTCGAGTAGCCTGGATGACCCTCGTTCTGCCACAAACCTAGAGGCAAGAACATACGCAACTATGAGAAATACACTTTTAGTGAGAATCACATCACACAAAAAATATCACTCTTGTGCCTTTTGGACACAGACTGAACATTTGGAAAACAACCAGCTAAAGAGTCGAGATGTATTTAGCTTCCTAACCCACTTACTAACTACACTAAATGGACAGTTAATAAATTTTTGCTGGCAAAGTTTTTAGAAATTCAATTGAACCCCCCGCTAGTTCTAGCTTTGAACTGCAAAAAGGTGCAAAAGAGGATTTTATTGAATTTTTATTGCAGCAGGTCTTCACGGAGTCATAAATAACTGTCAGTAGTCAACAATGTAAATCATTTCTGGAGTGAAATGAGAAATAGACTTTTTACCTCAGCAATTGGTCACTGAACCCTCGCAGAGTCACACAATTCATTTCCATGGTCTCCTCATGGCTGTAACTGTAAAAAAAAAATAAAATAAAATAAAAATCAAGCACTTAGTGTGAATGACAGCAGAGAGACTGACATCCATGAACTGGACAGTTACCATTCTGAATTTAGGTGGATTTTCACCATCAAGGCCTTCTCATTTATGTCCTTTCTGTAGTTGTTGATTGGCCACTCCACATCATCACTGAACCATCTGTTACACAGCACAATGATGTTGTCCACCTAATGTGAGAAATATCACTGGATTAATCAAAACGCATGGGATTACCATCAATTACTTTTCTCCAACGAGAATAACTTGTGTATCGTTTGTGTTTGTTTTGAAGGTGGGGGATTTTTTATTTTTTCACTTTACTGTTTTTTTTTTTAAAATAATCATTCTAACTTCAATTAGCTCCTTTGACCTGTCTGGCCATGATGGGAAGGCGGAATGGCTTTGAATGTCTTTAATATTGCTGAAAGATTTATGTTTAAAGGGAGAGCTTGTGAGTGAGTGAGTGTGTAGTTGTTGCACAGCACCAAACCAGGCAACAGTCCAGGGTAGGTAATGGCGGGGTGGGGGGTGGGGGGTAAATATCATTAAATACACTTACTTTGTTCTTCTTTGTGAGCAATGACTGAAGCACATCTTTTTTTGACTCATCAGAATTCTGTCAAAGAGAAATATAAATCAGTTACCACATAATAACTATTTTGAAATATAATTGTTGTCTAACATGAAATCCTCATGTCACACTGGGTATGAAGCTACGCATAGGTATAAAGATAGATCAGCCAACACATTTTTCACTGTGATTTGAGTGAGAGCGACTAAGGAATCCATCTTTCTGTTGTCAGGGAAAAATAAATTTGCCATTACCGACGGAAAGAAAAAGGATTACATATAGAAAGCGTCCTTATAAAAAGTAGTGCACTTTAACTGTATTTTAACTGGAACCAGAGTGGATTTTAGGGGCACAAAGTTAATGAAACTGTAGCTGTGACAAGTCTGCAACCCAGTTAGTGTATCAAAAAAAGCACTTTGCTGATCTATGCTGTGAAACGGTGGGTGTCGATTAGCCAGTGTGGCCAACTTCTAGGTCAGAAAAACACCTACAGAGAATTCCAAAAGCCAAAAAATAGACTAATAATTGATACATCACTTGGATGTAATTATTTTAAAATGATGTGCATGTAATTGGAGTGGACATTGTGAGAGCGAGGCATAACACTACAGTAAAGAAAGAGAAAGTAAGTGAATGAAAAAACCTCCCGAATATATTTACAGCCACGAATCAATATTCTTTCTTCACTTTTTTTTTTTAAATCACAATTCCAACCACCTATTTTGTTTGAGAACAGAGATCAACAAATACCTGTCTCCACTTGTGCCTGAGTGGGTTAGCAGTTAGGGTAAGGGTTAGGCGTAGAGGCAAGGAGTAGTTGCCAATTACAAGCACATAGGATGGGTCTTTGTCCATCTCTGTTGCGACTAAAGTAACACTTCCAACCCTCATTCATTATTCCCCACAGAAAGCCCCTGACCTGTATCTGCTTTACCACACTCCGGACATTTTCCAGAAGAACATCAGACTTCAGCTCCAGTTTCTGACTACCATCCCATTCACTTTTAATGAGCTCAAAGTCTTCAGCACTGCTGCCAATCATGAGACCCAGCAACACTGCCACCTCTGTCATCTAAGAAAATAGGACACAGATAAAACATCACAAGGTCAGTATTGATTTGCTATGTATGTGTATGTGTGTGTGTGTATATATGTATATATATATATTATACATATATATATATATATATATACACTATATTACCAAAAGTATTTGCTCACCCATCCAAATGATCAGAATCAGGTGTCCTAATCACTTGGCCTGGCCACATGTGTATAAAATCAAGCACCTAGGCATGCAGACTGTTTTGACAAACATTTGTGAAAGAATGGGTCGCTCTCAGGAGCTCAGTGAATTCCAGCGTGGAACTGTCATAGGATGCTACCTGTGCAACAAATCCAGTTGTGAAATTTCCTCGCTCCTAAATATTCCACAGTCAACTGTCAGCTTTATTATAAGAAAATGGAAGAGTTTGGGGCCAACAGCAACTCAGCCACGAAGTGGTAGGCCATGTAAATTGATGGAGAGGGGTCAGCGGATGCTCAGGCGCATTGTGCAAAGAGGTCGCCAACTTTTTGCACAGTCAATTGCTGCAGAGCTCCAAACTTCATGTGGCCTTCAGATTAGCCCAAGTACAGTATGCAGAGAGCTTCATGGAATGGGTTTCCATGGCAGAGCAGCTGCATCCAAGCCATACATCACCAAGTGCAATGCGAAGCACCGGATGCAGTGGTGTAAAGCACGCCGCCACTGGACTCTAGAGCAGTGGAGACGCGTTCTCTGGAGTGATGAATCACGCTTTTCCATCTGGCAATCTGATGGACGAGTCTGGGTTTGGAGGTTGCCAGGAGAACGGTACTTTGGACTGCATTGTGCCAAGTGTGAAATTTGGTGTAGGAGGAATTATGGTGTGGGGTTGTTTTTCAGGAGTCGGGCTTGGCCCCTTAGTTCCAGTGAAAGGAACTTTGAATGCTTCAGGATACCATTCCATGCTCCCGACATTGTGGGAACAGTTTGTAGCGGACCCCTTCCGCTTCCAACATGCAACAAGCAAGGTCCTTAAAGACATGGATGACAGAGTCTGGTGTGGATGAACTTGACTGGCCTGCACAGAGTCCTGACCTGAACCCGATAGAACACCTTTGGGATGAATTAGAGCGGAGACTGAGAGCCAGGCCTTCTCCACCAACATCAGTGTGTGACCTCACCAATGCACTTTTGGGAGAATGGTCAAATATTCCCTTAAACACACTCCTCAACCTTGTGGACAGCCTTCTCAGAAGAGTTAAAGCTGTAATAGCTGCAAAAGGTGGACCGACATCATAATGAACCCTATGGGTTAGGAATGGCATGACACTTAAGTTCATATGTGAGTCAAGGCAGGTGAGCAAATACTTTTGGTAATATAGTGTATATATATATATATATATATGTATATATATATATATATATATATATATGTACTGTACATACAGTACATATACATATATACATTTGTATATATAAGTACTTACAGTTGGAGACAACTTGTCTTTGTTATTTTTGTTTCTCCTCCTCCCGCAATCCATATCATCTTCATCTTCCCCCTTGTTATCTTGCTCAGGGTCTGGTGGGAGGCAGAAGTCCTGCGCCATTGTTTCTTTATCTTTCAGGTCAGTGGAAAACACGATGACAGTTCGTCCAGGAAGAGGAGGCACGCTGTGTTGGCAGGAGATCTGAACAGCCTTCTCCAGAGCTTTGCGGTAGCGCTCCAATAAATCAGTAGAGTATAATCTCTGACTGGAGACACAGTTGAAATGAACAAATTAGAAATAGAAACATGGTGCTATAGCATCTTGCCTTTTAGCCAGAGTAAGCTTGTGTTTCTTGATTACAGTGCAGAAAAGGCAAAAACTACAGGTTATTTACATGACCCCGGTTCTCTGAGTAACATGAGTTCGATGTCTCACTGTGGGATGCACGCCTCCGCTGCACCCCCTCAGAAGCATCATTCACAAAGCCAATCCAAATTGTCTGGTGGAACGTGTCCGTCCGCATCCGGTAGTCCCACCTCTTTCAAAATAAGCACCTATTTTCACTCCTCCAAGCAATAAGGGTTGTCTGGTGAGACATCTCACTCATATTACTCAGAGAATGGAGAGGGGTTATGTCAATAACCTTAAGTTCTCTTTCCTAATACAGTATTTGCTTAATGTCTCACTATGGGATATGGCAGCTCCTGTATTGCTAGACAAGCTTATCCATCATCCACCAATCGTCCACGATGTTAGCCTGTTCCAATCAGCACTGCAAAACCACTTGCACCATAGACAGAGTGGAGACGTCCAGCATGTAATAACGGACAAAGGTGAGTGATGAGGACCAACTCGCCGAAGTACAAATGTCCTGAACAGAGCCACTCCTCGAGTCAAGTGCGCACCACTAGTGTGCAACAAGCCCTAACTTGCGTACGCCAAGGAAATCACCTCCACCAACCAGTGGGATGTTACAAGGCGCTGCCTTGTAACAGGTTTTCCCTTGTGAGGATTAGACAAATGACTAGTGACAGCACGGACTGGACACAAGGCCTGTGGCTGTAGCTTCTCTGGTGACGTAGTGAACGGCATCAGGTCAATAAGGGGACATGAGCCCACCACTTTAGGCACGAAAGCCGGGTTGGGTCTCAAAGTTATCTTCACGGCCCCTGGAGAGAGCTGAGTGCATGACGGGTGCATTCAAAGTGCATGGATGTCACTGACACGCTTTGTGAGGCCAGAGCCACCAGAATCAAATCATGGCCGTGCTCCCTCACTCTGGCAAGAGTCGGGAGTATCAGGGCCAGAGAAGGAAAAACATACTGTAACGTCCTAGAAATGTGTTCCAGCGTGTGTTACTGTTTATTGGGGTCTGTGCTAAGGTCCCTTTAAGGAGGTGCGGGGGTTCCTGGGAAAAGGGGCGTGCACACGGGTTGGTGGGAGTTCGAGAGGAAGTTGAGAGAGAGAGACATGTCAAGTCTCCGGTTCTGATTGTTGGGTTACCAAGAAAATACCACATTCGAGGCTGTTAGGAGCTACAAAAAAAGCCAGCTGTCAAACCCGCAACAACGCCTGGTTATTGACGAACACAACAACGTCACAATACAGAAGGATGCACGGCCAAGTGTGCGCCAGTGCGTCCACGCCCAGAAGAGCGTCTGTTTGGCGTAGCGAGACAAACAGTGCGCATCACGCATTTTCTCTCGAGGCACACAGATCTACGACAGCCCGAACGTATCAAGCCTGGATCTGCTTCACAATCTCCGGATGCAAAGCCCACTCCCTGTACGCTGGTGCGCCTGTGGACAACAGGTCCACACCTGTGTTCAGAACACCCGGAACGTGCGTCGCTCTCAATGAGAGAAGACCGCCGCAGCTCCATAGGATCAGTTTGCTTGCCAGCATGCGTCACCGACGCCAAGGTAAACTACCTTGACAGTTGATATAAGCCACTGCCATTGTGTTGTCCATCCTCACCAGGACATGATGTCCCTGGGAAGACAGAAGGAAGTGCTTCAAGGAGAGAAACAATGCTGAGAGCTCCAGAAAATTTACGTAAGACCGCACCACCACCGACCGCTCCAGCAACCCCTCAGAGACTGCCACTCCAGCCCGAGAGACTGGCATCTGTGGTGATCACCTTCCTGGACAGGACTGAGCCCATCGGGACCCCGTGGCTCAGGAAGCACGGGACCCACCAGTGACGCAGTGCCCTGGCGCACTCCAGTGTGACCATCACTCGCCGTGAACCATGACGCATGGGATTCAGCCCACATGAGGCCACCCACAGCTGGAATTCGCTCATGCGGAGGCAGCCAAGATGGACTACAAGGATGGCAGATGCCATCAGTCCAAGCAACCGAAGACACAATCTGAACTGCACAGATTTTGCCGGATGGCAGGCTAAGGCTCCTGGAAAGCACTGTCGGCTGAGGCTGAAGATGGCCCGCGACGAGTGAATCCACAGGAGGCATTCTGAACAGATCCAAGCTCTCCTTCGACTTGCAGTCGAGGGAAAAGGCTCCGGAGATTGGGCTCCTGCTGCTGAGAAGACGGTCTCTCCATGAGCAGGCTATGTCAGCCAGCAGCTCCGAGAAGATGGGGAGAAGCTGCTTCGTAGCACTCCTGCCCAGGGGCAATTTCTTCCCTTCATAGTGGGACCTGGTGGTCTCCACAACAATGACTGGCCACAGGATGCCCAGCCAGACCGCTGTGTGTTTGCACACGAGCATGTCAGAGCTGGGAGAAGGGGAAGCTGGTGTGCTCTCCTCATCGTCATCCCAAAAGCTTGCGGGAGCTCTGGGCTGTACAGCCCGAGACAGAGCGATGAATACGTTGTGTTCTTCCTCATCCTCTGATATGAGGATGTCCGAGGTGGCGTACTCATCTTCCCCCATGCCCAGTTCCAGGCCGTATTCAACTGGCGGGGCGTTGGCGGCTAGGTCAGTCTGGGAGCCCGAGCTGGCGCTAGTGTCCGGTGCCGCTCCCTTCCCCTCCTTTCGACACCATGGTCGCCGGAGGGGAGAAAGGGGTCGTGTGCAGAGGCTCTTCAGAGTGAGCACTGCACAGTGTTGACATGAGCCGGGAACATCGATGTCCAGGCGGGCATGTTCCGGCCCTAGGCAGCTCGAGCAGACCTTGTGTGGATCCCTGCTCGAGCTCTTGTTCCCGCAGCAAAAAGGACGGGCCTCTGAGTCTCTGCATCCTCTGCTGTGAGGGTCGTGACGACGACCCTCACAGCTCATTCCTGAAGAGCAGGTGTGCCAGTAGGAAGGAGAGACAGTTAGCTGGTGTGCTAACCGAAGCAGGAAAGTTAGCTTGTTCACGACATACCTGGCAGAAAATTAGCTGGTGTGCTAATGTCCCGAGCTAACTAGCGTCCGGCGACTGAATCCGGTCGGGTCCGTCTGTGGACAGTTAAACGAGCCAGTGCGAGACGAAAGATATGCTCCAAGTCAGAAGAGGTGTTTGAATGAGGCGGTACCGTTCACAGGTGGCATTTATGGTAGGTGGGACTATCTGATACGGACAGATATGTTTCACCAGCCAATCAGGATTGACATAATGAGTTCATTGATGCTTCTGAGGGGCTGCAGCAGAGGCATGCATCCCACAGTGAGACATCGAACAAATATTAGGAAAGAGAACACATTATTTACTCTTTTCTTCTTTTCAATTTCAGGTTTAATTTTGATGTGACGATTTTTCCTCTCCTAGTGAAAATGTGGAGAATATGACATAAACTGATTCATACTTGGCCTTCAGGAACTCCTTTTTCTTTATTTGGTACAGTCGATAGACAAATGGGACTCCAAGTGTGACTTTGATCCTCTTCCTTGGAGTCTCATCCCACTTCTGATTTTTAAAACGTTGGCTTTTAGGGATTTTTTTGAGGATATCCTTCAAAATGTCTTTAGCAGGAGGAAGTTCTTTCTCTGATGCAGAGGCTAGAGGACACGAAGCAACAACATTAAAATACACAGAGAAGTTAACCTGAAATTATGGCTTTTTTTGAGAGCTATTAAAAACTTCAATAGCAAAAAAAAGATACAAAAAAGGAAAACCTAATAATTATTTTAAAGCTCAAAAATTACAAAAACATCAGGAGTTTTTTCAGTCATGCGTACAGAATTAATTGAACTGTTTAATTAGAAATTAATTATGTCACTGCATGAAAAAAATACTAGAACTCAAAACTGTCCAAAATGTGTGTAGTATTTCATATCTCGTAAAATATTTGTGTGATAAATTGGATATATGTGAATTTAATGCTTGATTTTTGTTACTGGGATTTGTTTTTTGGGGGGGGGGATAGGCTCAAATCACATGACAATTATTATGTTGTACTGTAACGTTTAGTCACAAGCTGCCTGGGAAACACATTCCTTTGTTTAATATTCAAAACCACATAATATAAACTGCCCATATCTCACCCAGATTGTAAAGTTCCATGATTACTTTATATGCAGTGAGGAACCTGAAGGGAAATTGTCGACTCTGAACGACAGCTTTCTGTAGACGTTTGAAAAACACTAGGTTATAGAAGGCACTTAAAGAACTGTGCCAAATGCCTGGTTATGAGATACATGAAGATTGCTCACCTTATTGCTCAGCTTGCTGAGAATCTTATTGTGATGGTCCTCACTGATGCCCTTGGTAATCATGTTCCTCAGGTTTCTCAGCATGGCCATGAATGGAAGAGACTTATTGTCTGCACAGAAAAGGCCTTATTCATAAGCGTCATAATGTATCAGTATCAGAAGAAGATTTTTTTTTTATTTATTTGCCGATCTCATTTCCATTCAATCAATCAAACTAAATAAATAAATAAATAAATAATTTTCTTGTTGTTTTTTACACAAGAACGTCGCTAAAAAATAGTTCCCCCTCTGTCACTGCACACAATGCACTGTTAAAAGTCCCCTAACCTCCTGTAAAACATAAAATCAATGCGCAGCCTGGACTGGATGAGTTTTTTTCAGATGACAGAGGGGTCGACCTCTGCCCCATCAACTATCTTTCTCTTACTGCTCAACCACACCCCCAACTTAGCCTGGCTTAAAACAAAGTTTAAAACCTGGCATTTCCTCTTAAGAAGAAGAAGTAGAAGAAGAAGAAGAAGAAGAAGAAGAAGAAGAGTCAAACAAATCTTGTTACCATCCTGGCCTCTGATAAATGAGAGAAAATGGATGCTCTCGTTATAATGCTGTTGTTTCTGTTTGCTTGGTTCTAACTTAACAAAATAAAATACCAAGCTCATTACAAAGACCATAAGTTTTGTAAGCAAAATATGAATGCGCTTCACAGACCTATGAGCTTCTCCCAGGTGGAGGCTTTGTTGCCCTCTTGACTCAGCAGGCGTTCCCATGTCTCTGGCTCTTTGAGTTTCATTCGCTGTCCAGATCTATTCGGCTCCCATGTTCCTTTTATCCCACTGCGAGTAAATTGCTTTATGTCAGAAGGGTACCTGAGATAGGAAAACAAAGCAAAACATACAACTAAGTTTTATAAAGGAAATCAGCCATTGACAATCTATAGATGTTCCCCTCATTCTTTCCACATTTTAATTCTGCCACACTTGTTGAGTATTTAAGCTTCATTTCTGTAATTAAGGCGAAGGCAAAAAACTGTTTACATACAAGCATGTGCTTATACTGACAAATCGTGTTGAAAGGGGGCGACAAAAGTCAGTGATAACTTCTGTTGCCGTTTCTTACTTTTTCCCCAAGATGGCCATGACCTGTTCGGCCGGCTCTTTGATATGAAGCTTCTTGATCATCTTCTTCATACTGAACTCACTCTGCTTTTTATCCACCACTTTTTTGTTGTCTTCAAACTTCAGCTGTGTACAGAGGCAGAAATACAAATCGTGTCTTACTTATAAACATGGTTGATATTGAGACAAAAACTAGACTAAAATATCAAAAAGTAAAAACAAAAACAAGTTCATCATGAATAAATGAATGAATAGCTACATTTCTGTAAAACATGTGGATGCTGTCGGGTAACTTACAAACTTTTCTAGGATAGTTGGATCTGATCTCAGCAAATTTGACCACTTTTTCAGCTTCTCCGCTTCTGGTTTCTGAAAAAAATAAAATAAAAAGTGTCCAAGAAAATAAAATGGAAGAGATACATAACAGAATTTAGGAATAAAATAGGAATAAAAAACAAAATAGCCACACACATCATAAAGGATGAAGCTAATGCATGTAGGGATGCATGCATGCATGTATGTACAGGATTCTATGATGTCTTTAAAAGACAGATCTACATTAATAAACGCATACCTTGGATCTGCCACTCTTGCGGTTGTGTTTACAGCGATGTTTGCGAGTGTTGTATTTAGCCAGCTGATACTCGCTGAAGTCTTTGAACTTGTCAGTCATTGCCTTCTTCAGGCACATTGGAAGTGAGTGGCTGAAGCACTGGAACCAGACAAGCTCTATTAAAACTGAGCAGGTTAAACAACACCGATATACTTGGGTTATGTTCGCACTGCATTCGAACCAGATTTGTTTCTCATATCATTCTCTCCATGCAGTTGTTTAAAAGTAATAAAAATCGGATTTTGTCTTGTCTACACATTAATGTTGTCTCATTACCCATCTGCATTGGTCACTATGGTAATGATGTATTCATCAGCACGTACGCTGATGACATGGAAAGTGCCTTGAAGATCAACATCCCACCCTGCCATCCAATTACAGGCAGTTTCAAGTTGTGATTCTGAACTGATTTATATTTTTTTTTAGCAATTATTGCAGGCTTCATTGTACAGCAAGAGGTTTGACAACATCAAAGTAACAACTGGTAGTAACAAGTCATGCTTGGCACTTTTGGATGCGCCTCTGGTCATTTCAGTCTCTGTGACCATCTAGCTGAATGAATTGTCCATCAAGATCTCCTGCTGCAGTGAGTCAATGAGTCAGCTCAGAAGTGGCATTAGTAAATATCAGATTTGAATCTGATTGAAACCACCTCCGTCACAATCACGAGAATTCATGTTGTTGTTGTTTGTTGCTGTTCACACGTCACAAAATCAGACATTCATCGATCCAGATACGATCAGGTTCAGGAAAATAGAAACACATTTTGGACTTCAGTGTGAACGTAGCCATGGATTCCTACAAACTCTCACCGTGCTGTAGATCCTGATAACTTCCAGCCAATCAGAGGGCAGCTGCACAGCAGCACAGAAGTATCTGCGAAGTTGTGGCTTTGTGGACGGCTGATTTGCAGCCAGTGCCAACAAGAAGTTTGCTGTGATGCGAATGTTCAGCTCCTGTCGAGTGTAAACTGCCACCTGAAAGGGAAAATACAGCAACAAGGAACATAATTGACTAACACAACAATAAATCTATTCCGGTAACAAAAACAACAAATTTAATTAACAATACATGACATCAATAAACTGAATGGATTGAATTCTGTATGTTCTACCATAAGGACTTAAGACATTTTGTTCTTACATGTTGATAATGTAAATTAAGTTGTAATACGAAGATAATTACATATCAATGGTTTCTATTTAATCATGGTATTATGATATTGTGCTATAGTGATTGCCAACAAATGTTCATTAAATTCTAGGCTTTACATGATCACGATTTTTGGGCCGATCACGATCAGTGAGTTTAAATAAACCGATCACCGATCTGATCACGTGAGGAGCAATATTTAAATTACTTGTTTATGTCGGGGGGGGCGGGGAGGGGGGGGGGGTGAGGCGGAGAGGCGTCCCCGAAATATACGGGACAAAGTGAAGTGCGTCCCGTATCAGTTCATTATGGGACAGGTTCTTTAGTTGCCAAATATGGTTGGGAATACCCCTGAGTTTTACATCTATGGGGCTCTACATAAGGTCGGGTCAGCTACAGCTCCCCTTGTCTTCAGTTGTGGAGGAGTTTAAAGTCGCCAAGTGCAGACTTTCCCTGATATATAGGGACTCCAAAGACCAACTCATCAGGGAAGCAGGAATAAGAACAAGATCCGGCAGGAAGTGGGCCGCCAGCACCGCCATTAACCAGGCAGAATCTTCTCTCAAGACCAGGGATACCATCGGAAATCCCTGCACTGGAAGACAGGGTCTGGGAACATCACATTTCCAGCAGTGGTCCAAGTCCACTCCCAGGGAAAGGAGGACCATGATCCAGGATGAAGTTCGGAACCTTGAGGAAGAAGGAAGAAGAGCTCAATCCGTCGAGCTCGCAACTCAAGGTGCCTGGACAAGGTGGAACCTTCCCAAGAGGACCATCACGTGGAGTGAACTGTGGAGGTTGGAGCCTTTCCGTATCTCGTTTCTGCTCCGAGCAGTGTACGACACCTTACCAACCCCAGTCAACTTGCACAGGTGGGGAATGAGGGAGGACCCGCTGTGCAGGTTGTGTGGCAGTAAAGGGACTATGGCGCACATTCTTTCAGGATGCAAAACAGCATTGACCCAGGGAAAATACAGGTGGCGCCATGACAGGGTGTTGGCACTGCTCGCAGACATCTTGGAGCAAGAGAGGAGAAAGAAACATCCATCCAAAACTAGACCACAGCCGAGCACCATCACCTTCGTGAAAGCAGGTCATAGACCAGTTGTCCAAGGCCAAGCAAGCCAGGCAAAACCTCCTGCAGTTGGCCCAGGGTTGGGAGATGGAGGTCGACCTGGGGAGGAAGCTCCACTTCCCAGAGGCAGTACTGTCCACCATTCTGAGACCAGACATAATTATGTGGTCTCCAGAGGGAAAGAAAATCATCCTGGTGGAACTAACTGTCCCGTGGGAGGAGGGCTGTGAGGAAGCGGCAGAGAGAAAGAAAACCAAGTACCAACAACTTGCCCAGGATTGCAGGGACAAGGGGTGGACAATATGGCTGGTGACAGTGGAAGTTGGATGTCGAGGATTCCCAGCGCAATCTGTGTGGAATCTAATGACAAAAAGGTCGGATTGAGAGGCCACTTGAGGAAAACAGCTGTTCGAAGGTTGGGAGAAGCGGCAGAGAGAGCCTCCTGTTGGCTCTGGCATAAAAGAGAGGACAACAGCTGGAAGCCTGGATGAGAGGGGCAGTGATCTGGCCAATCACGGCTGACCCGCCAACCGGAGAGTGTTGTGGTTAAGGGTCGAAACACTCGATGAACATTGGAGACCACCTGATGACCTCTCATCCAGGCCAAGGCTTTATCCATTAGAAATGATTATAACAGCATCTTTGATGTATTTACAAACTGGGACAATCGCGTATTTTACGGGAGTAGACCACAGACGGAACTCCAATGAGGTTTTTTCATTTTCCCTAAAAAACGGGACAAATTGTGTCCCGGGAGAGATTTTATTTTTCCCGGGACAGGTGGTGAAAAAAAGAGAACAATTCTGGGAAAAACGGGACGGGTGGCAACCCTATTAGCATCCGTTTCGGAGTTTGCTTTTATTTTTCTTTCTCCGCGCTGCGTTTCTTGAACTCGACATGCTCCTCCGTGTGTATCTTTTCCAAGTGCCTGATTAAATTTGTCGTGTTGAAATTTTTTGCCGATGTTCCCCCGCGAGGTACTGTAGCGTTGCATATATTGCAGATAGCTCGTGCTATATCTGTTTCTCTCACTTTGAAAAACTTCCACACCTCTGACATGTTTGTTTGTGTTGCCCATGGATGTTGCCGTCGTGAAGATTCAAATAAACTTTATTGTCCGTCACATAGCGACAGTACTCAAAACAGGAAGAGGCACGAAGACAAAAATTAAGTTTTTTGAATCATGAATCATTAGCTCTCGGATACAAACAAATAAACATGTCGATGCTGTGGAACTACTTTGGAGTAAATGAGACAGATGAAAAAAGTTTCAACACAACCATGACGTCATTGATAGGATCGGTGATTTATGACATGAATCCCGATCACGAACATTTCAAAAAATGCCAAATATCGGCCGATCCGATATAGCCGATATGATCGGTGTAAAGCCTATTTCTACTACATTCATTTTATGTTGATTCTGTAAATTATGTTAGTAGACTCGTGACAAAATGCTGTGACCGTGTGTGGGGTTTTTCTTAATTACTCCTCCATGTATGTGGTATTTCAAAGTCCAACACTGGTTCCCAATATTAAATATTTAATTAACATAACTGAACAAAAATGATACAAAGCAACCAATGCAAGCACGAAAACGCACCTTGAGAAGAAACTGGGGGTCAGACACAGAAATGTCCTTTGCTAGGTTCATGATCCTGCTCCAAACACTGTCCTCTGAGTTCCAGTCCGTCTGGCCTGGAGCTGTGCTCTTATGGACCAGGGAGCAACACACTTCATTCAGCAGCAGATACTGAGGAAGATACAGAAAGACTTTGTGTTATGATGCAAACAAAAAAAGGTCTATTTACTTCAAACAACACAGTGACACTGACACTGGTGCAGACATGCCAACCATGCAAGACCAAAAACAACAGTCACTTCAACAACACATGAATTATTTGTGGCTACCTTTTTTTCATTCAGCTTCTCTTTCGCTGCATCCTCTCCTCTATCAATCTCAACAAATTCCTCTTGTCTTAAGGGGAGTTCCACTTCTGTGATGCCCAAGTCAGTCCCAGGACCAGATTGCTCCGAGATAGGTTCAACATCCTCCTCCATCTCCTCTTCAGGCAAATCACCTTCCTCAGAATGAGTCTGATGCAGAGCAAGTGACATTTTAATAGTACTACTATCAAATGGATGTATATACAGTGGTGTTTCTGTCATGAAAAATAGTAGTTAGCTACCACGCTCATTCCTCTGAAAGATGTTTCCTCTTCATCTTTGTCTCCATCATCATACCTCTCATGCTCTCCACCCAGACCACATGGTAAGGATGAAGAAGGCTCACAAATGCTTTTAAGCAGAGTACTGCTGGCCAAGGAGGTTGAGAGCAGAGAGTCGTTAGTGACAGCAGTTAAGGAAGAAAACAGAGGTAAGCTGCTCGTTAGAAGCTTGTTCTCTGTGTTGAGGAGAGCAGAGGTAGGTGAAGCTGAGCAGGGGGAGGAGGAGAGAAGGGAGGACACTGTAGAAGACAGACTAGAGGGCTGGAGAGATGGGCATGATGGAGGCTGTGCTGTAGAGGTCAGGAGTGGAGAGATGTGCATCAGTGTGGGGCTCTGTGATAAGATCTTGTTCTCCAGATTTGGAGGAGCATAGTTGGAGGACAAACTTCTCCCACTTGTGGCCCACTGCTGGTCTCCTTGAGCCACAGACTGCAGAGTCAGCGCCTTCATCTCTGTATGATGACAATCATACAGAGGGGTCAAAGGCTGTAACATGTTTGGTATCCAGTCACAATCACTGTTTGGTTAGAGAGAAAAATGGAGCATAGGAGTGAGATAAGCAGTTCAGCAACACATTTACTGCTGTTTGAACAACCGTTGGAATGTTGTCAAACGTAGGGTGTGTTCCCTCATCAAACACAATCAAAAAGGGAACACAGTCCACAGCCCCAACTCATTTATGGTTTCTCTTGATAGAAATAGGACAAAATCTTCAAGAGATTGCAGAAATATGATTAAATGAGAACACAAATGAGTTTATGCTCTCATTAAGTTCAATAAAGAGTGACAAGCAAACACTTGAATTTAAAAGTTGCAGTTAATTCACATCTAGATACATTGCCGAGCCCTAATTCAGTTAAGCCGTACTTGGCGTTCAATAAACCTCTGAATTAACTGAAACGGGGAATCGAGTTTACGTTCAACGATTTAAAGCTACCCGGAAGTCAAATTATTTGCATGACTCAAGAAATCACGTAGGCGTGGCAGCGATTTTTGACCACAGGTCGAAAACTCACCGGAAACCCCTCAATGAAATCCTCACGCTGACGCCAAACAAAATGGGTACTTTTGTATTTCAGTGTGTAGTCGTTTTCTGAGCTATGACAAGCGTCACTAAAAGACCGAGGTCTGCTCCGCTGGTCACATGGCGAGCGCTTGCTCTTGAGTAGGGAACACTGGTTGGTCCAAGCTGTTTTTCTTTTTACCGTAATACCAAATATATGCGCTCGTGTCTGATTTTTTATTTTTATTATTATTATTTTTTTTAAACCGACTACGCCAACGCAACTGAGTCTTTCGGAACTCACCTGCTATCAAGAAGAGGAAAAAAAGAGTATTGTGATTATACTTGCCGCTGAAAATTTAACTCTAGCACGTCTAAATAAAGGACACTGAAAGCTCTCAGCCAAGTGATCGGATTCAGTGGTGGCGAGCGCAGCTTTGCTGTGTTCTGAGACATTTTGTCTGGTTGCAGCTTTTTTGGCCGTATAGCAGCTCATACTTTTAGTATTGAACGTTACATTTCTGTAACGTTTTTTTTTTTTTACTCATAATGTCGTATTTTCATACGACATTATGAGTTAAAAAAAATGAAGAAAAAAAGCGGAACTAAAATTGAAGAAGAACATTTTGAGGATAGACTGCACAAACTGAGGCCAAAGGGAAGATTTTTTTTTTTTTTTTTTTTTAATAGAAATGAGAATTACGATTGTTATCTTTATTCCCTTGACAGCAATACCAATTTTTCCTTGTCTAAATATTTAGGTTCCAGCCATTTTAGATAAAAAATAAAAATGACACTAACGCAGAGATTTAATTTCACAACAAATAAAATTTATTCAATCATTTATTACAAATATGTACAGGTCATGTAACAAGTAAATATTAAAATAGACATTTTTTAGAACTATCGTTCAAAAGGCATTGTTGAAAAAATAGGTTTTGTCATGTTCTCACACTGAATCTGTAAAAGTTGTTTTTCCCCTTTTCTTGGAAGCCACAACAGACAATTAATGTGCACATGAGACACAATGGACAACACATGAGGAGTGAGGCTGCAGATGGGACAGAACACAATGGTGCAGAGAAAGCTGGAACAATTCAGTAAACCTCACACTTAAGTCCACAGTACAGCTTTTTAGGAAAAAATTACAAACAACGCAACGCATGCACAGCATTTAATTGCCAAAGTCAAAAAACACAAGCTGTGGCGTGTAACTGTAAATGGGGAAGGAAGAAAAAAATAAAAGCAAACAAAAAAAGACAACAAAAGCCAACACATGCTTAAGATTTTTTGAAGCCAACGACAACAAGAACATCACAGACAGAGAGGACACAATATAAAAACCAACTTTGGTCCATTAAAACATGAGACGGAACAAGTTTAAAATCAAAATATCTAATAATTTGTTGTCTTTACAAGTTTAAAACATTAATTACACAACTATTTACAAATGCACAGTTTATGTATAAAATAAGTTAAAAAAGAAAATTAAGAGCACAGTCTGTACACAATATATGAACACCTACTTTGCAAACAATTGAAATCTTAGTTGCGTCACCCTGCTAGATGTGGAGCAGTAAAAGTCTGCTGTCGTCCACGCTTGTTTCCTGCTGGAGTGACATCCAACTCGGCTTTTGGTCTCTGCTACCGTACCTGGGAGAGTTTCTCCTCTCCCGTGCCCGTGGTTGGCATGCCACTTTTGACAGAAAGAGCTCTGTGTTGAATCGTCTTTTTTTTTGCTAACTGCTCTTTTGTATAAGCGCCTCAATCTAAGTGCTTCAGGTCTTCTTCTTGGGCCACCACGTCTCTCGTTTGGCCGCTGCGGTGGCAAAGTGCGTCTGTTCTGCGGATCATATTGGTGTGAGGTCGAAGTCGTCATTGACCTCCACAAGTGGGATGTAAAACTCGGGGATCTCAAAGATACTGGTGGACTTGTACGTGGCCGGGTCCAGCTCTTGGAGTTTGAGCTGCCACTCCAGACGCTGCACTGCATTGAGAGCCGCTGCCTCGTGTTGCTGCCTCATCAGAAGACACGTCTGTGAAGGGAAAAGAAATTCATTATCGTTTTAGAAACTGGCGACTATATCACGTTTTAAAACCGGGACGCAAACAACCCCAGAAATGTGGGGAAACACGATTAAAAGACAGCAGAATAACACGTCCTGTTTTTCATGGTAACATTCTAATACTGGTGGGAAACAGGCAGGTTGTTGGAGCCAAAATAGTTATTTTCTTTCCTTATTTCTGATTTATTGGTACTGTGGCTTAATGTGTTAATTATGGACACAAAAGTAATTGTTTTATTTATTTAGTATTTTCTTAGTATTGGTTGCGCTAAGGACCACGCCCCCACATCACCATAGGCAGGTGACTGCAGCACCTGCACTATATTAGGGTGGTTAACGGGGCCGGCAGGTCTCTTGAGTTGAATGCAGCCAAACAGTTTTAGACCGCTTTTCAAGCACTCTTTGGATTTCTCATTTTTTGACGATTGTTGGATTACTTTGTCGATCTGTGAGTTTGCAAACAACCTGTGCCGCATTGTCCGCTGTCGCGGTAAGACCGTTTTTGTTTTTTGTTTTTTGTTTTTGGATTACAAATAAACAATCTGAACAGTGGATCGCCGCATCCTCCAGAATTATTGTTTATCACAAGCACGCTTGGGCGCGTCGAACTGAAACTCAACAATTCACCAAGAGCAAAGCCCGACATTTCACAGGGAAATAGTCGCGCTTTTATTGTCTAAAACTGGCGCATGACGATCGTTCGAACGCTGTTGTGCAAACAAATGGAACGCACGCAGCGTCAATGAACATTAATCTGTCACGCCCACTCAATGAAGCGTCATTCATTGGGAATGTCGCACTCGCACATCCGAAGGATTGAAGTCTGTAAATGTAACGCCAAAGTTGAATATAAGCAATGGATGAAAACGTCACGTCTAACATTGATCCTGTTGTTCAGCGACAAGATGGTGATGCTGAAAAGCAAAATGTCGCAATGGAAAATGTGACGGGCCCTGTAAAGGAAAAAAGGGTTATCAAACTAACTGCCAAGGGTTGGGAGATGTTTTTATTCAACACCCAAAAAACAAGAAACTTGAAGTGCAAACAGGCAAAAAAAACAATGGAAATAATGAAAGAGCTCATGCAATCAAATGAAAATGCTAATAAAGTAAAAGGCCATTTGCATGAACTGAACAGACTTTGTGACGAAGCAAATGCATGTCAGAATTCACTTGAAGGTTTGCTACCTGACAATGAATATGCTAAACAAGTGCAGTGGCTTAAATATAAGATTGCTGAATTGAGTGCTTTTGGACAGGATGTGCAAATATGGTTGTGTGAAGTCAAACAGTCAAGTATTGGAGATGGACAGCAGATGACTTCATTCACTATGGTGGATAACGACAAGCAACCAGGTGATGTAAACTGGGATGACATTGGACCAGATGACAGCGTTTCTAATGCCCCAAAATCAAAGGCTACGTCATGGTCAGGTTCATCCGGAACATCATCGCATATTCGTATTCGTGCCAAAAGAGCAGCCATCATGGAGAGAGTTGCGGCCTTGGATAAAAAACACGAGCTTGAAGCGCAACAGGAGCTATTGAAGAGGAGACAGGAACAATTGGAGCTGGAAACTGAACTCGCCGCAGCAAATGCAAAAATCAGTGTGTTGGAGTCTATGCAAGCCAGAGACAGCTCCAAAAAATCTCTTCAATCTGATGGAATGAGCTCGTACTACAGAAAGGGCGCTGCTCAAAGTCCACACGAGGAAGTTTCCACTGAAAAGGTACAACATCCACAAGTGGTGAGACCAAAAACTAGAGAAACCTCTGTCAAAGGTTATGACCTGCCGCACACAGTGAAACAAAGCATGCAAACTCACGTGAGCGCTCAGCAGCATGACCACAAATCAACCACCATGCAGAGGTTCAACTCTGCACCAAGGCAAGAGCATACCAGTGTTGACAAGTTAGCGGAAATAATGGAAAAGCAAAACAAAATTACAGAAGCTCTGGTAAAGCAGCACAATATGTCATCATTACCTTCACTTTCCATACCAGTTTTCAAAGGCGAACCATTGGACTATCTGTTTTTCATCAGAGCGTTTGAATATGGAATTGAGAAGAGAACGGACAACAGCAGGGACAGACTTCACTTTTTGGAGCAGTTTACAGCCGGCCAGCCACAGGAGCTTGTGCGCAGCTGCCAGTATATGCCAGCAGACAGAGGATATCTGGAGGCAAAAAGACTGCTGAAAAAACATTTTGGAGATGACTACACAATTGCCACAGCTTACCTGGATAAGGCAATCTGTTGGCCATCTATAAAAGTGGAGGATGCTGAATCTTTGAAGAGCTTCTCATTGTTTTTAAACAGCTGCCTCAACGCAATGAACACGGTGGATTATCTGGAGGAACTGGATCATCCAACGAATATGAAAGCCATCATTTCCAAGCTTCCTTATAAATTGAAAGAAAAATGGAGGTTCAAAGCTTGTGACCTGCAAGAGCAGAGTGGAAGAAGAGCCAGGTTTGCAGATTTGGTGAATTTTGTGGATAATCAAGCTAAAGTCTTATCCCACCCAGTATTCGGCAGCTTAAAAGACGTTGCACCAATTTTAAAAGGAAACTTCCAGGTACCACAGCTGCCAAAAGGCAGCATGGTGAGAAGGAGCAAGAGTGGTTTAGTTACCAGCGTGTCCCCATTGACAAGACCAGCAGGGGGCAGTGTTTCCCATGTCCAATCTATTAAAGATAATGGAAAGCCTTGTTTATTTTGCAGTGGCGCTCATACGCTTGATACCTGCTCTCAATTTAACAGGAAAGCTCACAATGAAAAACTGGATTTTTTGAAAAGGAAAGGAGCGTGCTTTGGATGTTTGGAGTCAGGGCACATGAGCAAAGGATGCTCACAAAGGCTGACATGTCAAGTTTGTTCTCTCAAGCACCCTACTGTTTTGCACATCACCAATAAAGGAGGAGCCAAAACTTATAAAGACCAAGAAAAGTCTGTCACAAGTGGTCTAGTTGAAGTTGACAAAGAAACTGGATCAAGTGATAACAACACTGGAGAAGTGGAACCGGTCTTAGCTATAGTGCCTGTAAAGGTAAGAAACAAGAAAAACAACAAAACAGTCACCACATATGCCTTTTTAGATCCAGGCAGCACTGATTGTTTTTGCAGCAAGGCACTTCTCCAGCAGCTTCAACTCACTGGAAGGACCACAGATATACTTTTACGAACAATGGTTCAAGTTCAAGTTGTCAAGACAGCATCTGTATGTGATCTAGAGATGTGCAGTGTCGACAGTAACGATTACTTTGATCTTCCGACTACATACATGCAAGATGAAATCCCTGTTAAGAAGGAAAATATTCCCACGCATGAGGATCTGAAGCAATGGCCATATCTAAAGGAGGTAAAACTCAATCCAATCAATTCTGATATCGGCTTGCTTATCGGCAGCAACGTTCCAATGGCACTGGAACCTTGGAAGGTAATTAACAGCAAGCAAAATGGACCTTATGCCATTAAGACAGCCTTAGGATGGACTGTAAATGGTCCCTTTCGAAAAACAAGTGTCTCCAAAAATGGTAAACGGGTTGTCATGGCTCACAGGATCTCTGTTGTCAAGCTGGAGAACTTGATACGACAGCAAATCAAGCAAGACTTCCCGGAGCGTGAGAAAGAAGAGCGTCTTGAAATGTCGCAGGAGGATAAATTGTTCATGGAAAGTGTTTCTGCATCCATCAAAATGGTAGATGGACATTACAGCATTGCTTTGCCATTAAAGAAAAAGGACACACAATTTCCAAACAATCGTTGTGTAGCTGAAACAGTGGACTCTGTCAATGAAGAACGCATCAAAAAACTGGAGGAACAAGTTTACCAGCTCATCAAGTTGACCCCTGCTGATAAAACAACCAGTAGCTCCTCTGCTGTCGTGACACAACAAATCTTCAAGAGGGACACGGATCACACGTCAGAGAGCGAGTGTGACAGTGGGAAGGAAAACCGGAGGCGGTCCAGGATCCCCAGACATCGCAACAGCCTTACGAAGAAGGGGCCTGCCAAGGAGATCAGAAGCAGGAAATCAGACAGTGATCCACAGTGTCGCATCGAGACGAGTTCAGAGGCCACAGTGAGAACCCGGAAAAAAGTAAACATTGCACGCGGCGCGAAAGCAGTCGAGCCAGTGAGAAAGTTCCTGCAAAGAGCCATTGGAGCCTCTGTTGACGTGACAAGTAAACCCAAAGATGAGGCAGAAACCTACAGGACTATCTTGGAAGAGCGTGACCAGGAGCGAGAGCGACGCTGGAAGGCAGAGCAGGCCGTTAGGAAGCTCACAGATGAACTCAAGTGCTGGCAGACCAAGGCCGGCGAAGAAAAAGATCTTCAGAGTTTGGCCCTTCACACCACCGACAGATTGAAAGAACTGTTGCTGAGGGAGCGGTCAGGGCGCTGTGAACTGAAAAATCGTGTTGAGGAGCTGGAGGTGAGGTGTCGATCCCTCACCCACCAGGTGGAGCAAGCCCGCACCAGCGAAGAGCAACACAAGGCTGCATTGCACAGGCTGGAGGAAAACATCTCCCAGGGGGAGTCACTGAGGGCGCAACAGCAAGCCGAGGAGGAGAAGCGACAGCGGGAGCTGGGGAACAAAGCAGCAGTTCTGAGGAGAGAGCTGGACATCCAGAGAGCAGCGGTGCGCCAGCAGAAAGACAAACTTCAAAAGCTGCACGAGCTCTTGGTTTCCAGGGAACAGGAGCACAGGAAACAACTGGACTTGCGGCTGCAGCCTGATGGGTCAGATTTCCGCCAAGCAGTTGCCAAAGAAGTTGCATTCATGGAGCAGAAACACGGCCAAAGGGAGTCTGAGCTGCAGGAGAAACTGGCAGAGGGCAAGAAACAGTACGCTGCCCTGGAGGACGAGTTCCGCATGGCGCTCACCATTGAGGCTGCTCGCTTCTCTGAGGTCAAAGACGTTTGTGACCAGATGACCGAGGAGCTTGTGGGTCACAAGGTGGCATTCACTCAGTTCCAGGAGAAGGAGAAGAAATCTGCCTCTCTGGTGCAGCAGCTGACAGCAATGGTCAAAGAACAGAACAGCCGCATCTCTCAGTTGAACAAAGCCAAAAATGACACTGTGACAGATCTGAAGAGCCGCTTCCGTTCCTTGGAAGAAGAATTGCAGCAGGACAGACGTGCGAGTCTGCAGCTGGAGCTGCTGAAGAAAGAGAAGGCACAACTGATGTCTCAGCTCACAGCCCACAAGTCTGTGATAGACGGCCTCAGGGCAGAGAGGAAGATCTGGGGCCAGGAACTCGCTCATCAAGGAGTGTCCTTGGCTCAGGATCGAGGACGTTTGGAAGCCAGGATAGAGGTGTTGGGTGCTGAGCTGGAGAGTCGGAAGAAGCAGAGTGAGAGGGACGGCAATGCCCTCAAAATTAAAGCCAAAATAGTCGATGACCAGACTGAATCCATCCGCAA
Organism: Nelusetta ayraudi; assembly: GCF_046127955.1. Taxonomy (NCBI): domain Eukaryota; kingdom Metazoa; phylum Chordata; class Actinopteri; order Tetraodontiformes; family Monacanthidae; genus Nelusetta; species Nelusetta ayraudi. The sequence continues at coordinate 19,761,243 of NW_027466061.1, read as the reverse complement.
ACTTAAAGAGGCCTTGCAGGAGCGTGACGACCAGCTACGGAGGATGCGTGAAGAGGCAACGCAGGCCCAGAAGAGGTTCCAGCAGCAGCGGGAGGTGGCCCGCGCTCAGCAGGCAGAAGCCAGAGAGCAGTTGGAGCACTTGAGCCTCCACAAGGAGGAGCTCAAACAGCAGCTGGTGGACAAGGATGTCGAGTTGGAAGAGGCCAAAAGAGTTCACGGTGAGACAATCAAGAAGTGGCAGGAGAAGACAGACTTCTTGACTCAACTGGAGAGCCAGGTGAAGCGCATGAAGGAGAAGTTTGAAGCCAAGGAACTTGTGTTGCTGGAAGAAAGGAATAAAGCAACCGATGCACAAAGGGCTGCAGTAGCGAAGTTGCACAATACTGGACGACTGTTACAGCAAAAGGAGGTGGCGTCAAGTTCAGTACATGGCAGATGTAGTTCGAAGAAGATGGATAAAAGAATATCTGCCAGAACTGCAACAAAGACAAAAATGGACAAGGAAGACACGAAACTTCAAAAAAGGAGACATCGTTTTAATTGTGGACGAAATGGCACCAAGAGGATCATGGCTTATGGGCCAAGTGACTCAACCCGTGCCTGATTCCAAGGGAGCCGTAAGACAAGTACAAGTTCGGACCAAGACCAGCACTCTTTGCCGGCCTATCACCAAACTCGTGCTTCTTCTGGAGGCATCAGACAGAGACTAACGCATATACATGCCAAACACACACTCACACCCGTCCCCGCACAAATTCACGCACACACACTTCCCTTTCCCACCACACACACCTACAAGCAGCACCTGAAGATTCACTCACACATATGCACACATCTTGGACTCATCAACTGTTGCAGATCTTCAAAAGAGACTGAAAAGTTTGCAATATTGTGAAAAAAAAAGAGAGAAAAAAGAAAAAAAAAGACGATAATATTGTACAAGATGTGAAAGAACTTTGGCTCCTCTGTTTTGTTTTGATAATTGACATTTGTTTCCTGCATGCCAATTAGGGGCCGGAATGTTGGAGCCAAAATAGTTATTTTCTTTCCTTATTTCTGATTTATTGGTACTGTGGCTTAATGTGTTAATTATGGACACAAAAGTAATTGTTTTATTTATTTAGTATTTTCTTAGTATTGGTTGCGCTAAGGACCACGCCCCCACATCACCATAGGCAGGTGACTGCAGCACCTGCACTATATTAGGGTGGTTAACGGGGCCGGCAGGTCTCTTGAGTTGAATGCAGCCAAACAGTTTTAGACCGCTTTTCAAGCACTCTTTGGATTTCTCATTTTTTGACGATTGTTGGATTACTTTGTCGATCTGTGAGTTTGCAAACAACCTGTGCCGCATTGTCCGCTGTCGCGGTAAGACCGTTTTTGTTTTTTGTTTTTTGTTTTTGGATTACAAATAAACAATCTGAACAGTGGATCGCCGCATCCTCCAGAATTATTGTTTATCACAAGCACGCTTGGGCGCGTCGAACTGAAACTCAACAATTCACCAAGAGCAAAGCCCGACATTTCACAGGGAAATAGTCGCGCTTTTACAGGTAAATTAGAGGTAAATACCATGCGACATTGACCAATTGGGTGTAAACGGAAAACAAAGGCCAGCTAGTGAACCTACTACACAATTACCTCCTGCAACATGTCTTGCTTTTGTTAACAATAGAAGCTTCTCTCAATGCTAGCTAGGCCCATGTGCTTTTAAAAGCGTTTCACTGCGAGCAAACCTTTGAAATGGTCAGACAGATGAGGTTAAAAATCCACAGCAGCCCCTTCAACCTTACACCAGGCACACCAATGGGAAAACAAAAATCATACCTTCAGTTTATCAAACTTGTCATCCACATCTTGTAACCAGGACATGAACTGCCGAGCGTTGAATCGGTCTCTCACCGACGTTTTGCCGTCATCAGTCTGTGACACAAACACACACCAAAGCATTTGTATAAACAAACAGCAACAACAACAAAAACTGCTGTACAGTAGGAGAACTTTTCACAAAAATAGCAATAAGTTACCTGAATGTCTTGTGGCATGTTGTACACTTCAGCGTCCAGTAGCACTGTACAGGCACTGAAAGGCAGAGCCTGATTGGCTAATGTTCTTGCAGCTCGATAATGGACTCGTAAGACTTCCTGTTCATTTGAAACAATCAGCTTTTCCTGTGTGTATGGGGGGGGGACAGTGATTATTGCACATTCAGTCTGAAACACACTAGACAGCTTCACTTTCAGGCCATTTTACTAGCAATTCTATTTTAAGCAGCACACAGTCAGACTTATGAGTTTGCATGCACCAAACTATACTAAAAAAGCTCCTACATACAGACTACATACCCTTTCAATGCTGTGCTGCAGTCGCAGTTTCATGCGGACGACCTCTTGTTGTTTGAACATCTCTTTAAGTTGCTCAGGTAGTGATGGGGGCGGAGTTATCTGGTTAGACAACGAGAAAAGACAAATAAAAACACAAATGAATGGAGGCTATGGTCTCCTGCCTCACGAGGGAACATTGTAAAGAGAGATGGCTCCCTCTCTTTTTTGCTTATGTAGCGCCCCTGCTATTTTTTCAGATTGGAGAAAATAACAACACAATGATGAAAAGGGTCATCTAGTAAAGGCAAAAAATACATCACTTAATCAACAGATTTGAGATGCGCCTACACTTTTATATAATAATATTGTGCAGCTTTGACACACAATTTTAATTTTCTGCAGTGAAAGCACAAAATTAACTGTACAAACTATGTATAAAATAAGTTGACTGTACAAACACGACTTTACAAAATTGTGCATTGTGTTAAAAATGATGAATTTAAATTGACCATTAACTAATTTCTTAAAGTATCACACAGTCATTCAGCTGTTCATGCTTTTCTTCTGAAGCTCTTTTCAAGGTGTTTGATCAGACTGAGGTCAACTGAACCCTGCATCGGCCCTTGCTAGAACAGGATTCTTTATACATGAGCCGCTAGTCTTTGTGGAGGTCGCGAGCAGTTGAGCAGAAAAGAGAAGAAAACTGATTGGCCAAACTTCATCGAAGGCTTTGTTAATTCACCTTCCATGTGTTTGACAGGGCCTTCTCTTTCTAAAAGCCGTCTATGAGCTTCATCCCAGATGGATGTGTAAACTAAACTAACGTCCTTGGGAAAAACTCAGTCTGATAAGCAATGTATTATAAAATATCAGGAAGTAAGTGGAAAGCAGCATAACCCTAAATAGAAATTGATCTGAAATGCAACCAATTCTTCTCAACAAGAACTTGACCCTGCACATAAAATTAAAAGAAATGCTCCTGCTGCTATTATTTAAGAAATAAATGAAACGTATGCGTGCATGCACACACAGACTTTGTTTTGTATTTTAGTTTGTCAACACTAATGTATATTTTTGTTTTTGTATGTCAATTCTGTCTTCTCTATGTGTTATTTTAACATCAATTTAGATGGAGGCCTCAAATCCGCCCATTGGTATTTTTGCCTCTTCTTGTGCTGTATATATTTTTTATTTTTTAATTGTGCAAAGTAAAGTAAACTACACAATGTAACACTTTCTGCAGAAAAAAAGCCAAATATTTACATAACAGATTTTTTTTTTTTTTTTCAACCCAGGCGGCCTGGTGGTTGGGAGAAAAAAAAAGAGGAACTCACTGTTGGTATACAGAGCTTGCTGAGTGGGTTCCCGTCGAGGAGGTAGGACCCGTTGAAGGTCACATATTCGTCATAATACTGCGGCGGTTGGGGAGTGACGCTGCACAACACTTTGCGCTTCTCCTCGATTTTCTTGCGGATGTGCAGGAACTCGTAGTAGGGGTTGGCTCGCTCCGTCTGGTAGGGCTCGATCTCCTCCAGCTTGACCGAGTCCACCATGGCGGCGAGGGACTGCTGGTGCGGCTCCCTGTCCTGCTGAGCGCTGCCGCAGGCCTGGGAGCCCAACAGCTTGGGCATCTTCCTCTTGCGAGGGTGGGGCACGTGCAGGTCCATGTCCTCATCCGCCAAGCGAAGCTTGAGCCGAGCGCCCGAAGCGTCCGAGTCTCGGTCTGCGGGTTGTGGCGAGGAGCTCCCTGAGGCGGTGGTGCTGCTGCTGCCGCTGCTGCAGCAGCTGCTGGAGTGCGTGTGCAGCGTGGACTGGACGCCGCTGCTGCTGCTGCTGCTCTGCTCCTCGGCAGGTGGAGACGACTCTGCTCTCTCGTCAGCAGGCGTCACCTCCATGGGCTCCGAGCCGTCCTCCGCTTTACACTCGGCTAAGCCCTCCGGCGCGACAAGGGCCTCGCCCTCGCCCGGCCAACTCTCCCTGTTGCACTCTGTCGAAGCGGAAAGAACCACGTTACTGTCGTCGCAGGGCTGTGCGACGTCGCCGGCGTGTTCGACTTTGTGTTTGGGACTGGCGCCGCCGCACGCTGCAAGCGGAGCGCCGTCCTTCTCCACCTGAGCGTCGGCGGCATCGTCGTCGGAGGGCCGCGATGACGTCCTGCAGTCCTCGTCCACCTCCTCCGGGGAGCGTTCCCATCCTGGTGGGGTTTGGCTGGAGCCGGGCGATGCCGCGCAGGGCATGAGCAGACTGCTGGAGGGTCCGGGACTCGGTGCCTCCGAGACTTCCGAGGCACCGACGCTCTCCTGCACCGCTCCTTCGGCGCCTTCCTCCAGCGTGGGCGCCGCTTCCGTCGGCAGAAAGCTCTCCGCTCCACAAACGGGGACCGGTTCCCCTTCCCGGCAAGCATTTGGGTCGGCGGGTAGCCGACCCGCCAGCGCCGACGGTTGCTCCGAGTCCTTGACGCTGCACTCTGGCTGCTTCTCGTCCGCTGTGGCCGAAGCATCGGGAGGCTTCTGCTCGGCCGGGGTGCTGCTCTCCGTCACCGGCAGGGTTTTCACCTCGGGGTCTCGTCCTGTTGGAAGCGACGACCCGGCGGCGGCGGTGGCTGCAGCAGCAGCGGCGGCTGCAGCAGCGCCGTCTCCCTCTTGCACAGGCTCGGCAGATGGACACGTGCTCACTTGCTGAGCGGCAGGACTGTCCTCCGCTTCTGTGGGACCGTCTCTTTCGCTTTCCGTGCTCGCTTTCCACTGGCTCTCGGCGCCCGTGCGTTCGCCCGACGGCTCGCCGTACTCGTCCAGGATGGCCCTGAGACACGGCGTCTCGGGCTGCCTGCTGGCCGTCGGTTGCGGCGTGCACTGACTTTGCCACATGTCCGGAAGACCGCCGCCGTTCCCGTGGCCGCTGACGTCTCTGTCATGAGAAGGTGGCGGTGGCGGCGGTGGCGGAGGCGGCGGCGACGACCTGGCGGCTTGGATGACGAGGGAAGACTGGAGGAAGGCCGTCTGCGAGTCCGACGCTTCTGGGTTGGCGTCCGAGTCGAACTCGGCCTGCCGGGGGGTCGGCGTGGCCGCCTGGCACGAGTCCTCCGAGCTGGCGACCGACAGCAGGGAGATGGACCGGGGCATGAGGATGCAGCGCTCGCCGTCCGGCCGCGGCGACCGGCTCAGGCAGCTCTCCACCGCCGACACCGCCTTGACGCCGGCGGGGGGCGCCGTCTTCCCGTCAAGCGAGGCGGCTCTGGCTGCCGCCGCGTCCCTGGGGGGTTTGTCACGGTTGTCGGAGGTTTCAGAGCTCTTGGAGCGCGTCAGCTCCTTGCTGAGGGACGGCTCGCTCTTGGTCCGGTCTTTGGGTCTGGACTTGGCCGAGTCCGGCTGCGGCCGCTGCTTCAGCCGCTCGCGCTCCTTCTGCTTGATTTTCTCCAGGTGCTTGCGGTGCCACTGCTCGATCTCCTGGTCCTTCAGGCTGAGCATGCGCTCAAAGCTGGTCTGCATCAGGTCGTCGTTCACCAGTCTCTTCTCCTTGGGCTTGGCGTCCCTGGTGGCGGGCGAGGCCTTGGACTTGGCCCGGTCTGCGTCCGCCTCGGCGGGTTTGCTCTTGCTGATTTTGACCTGCTGCAAGCGGTCCTTGTGCCGCTCCTTGTCTTTGTGCTTGTCCGAGTCTCGGTCCCGGTCTCTCCGCTCGCGGTCCTTCTCGGGCGTTCTCAAGACGTCCTCCTTTGATTTCAGGGACAGCGACTTGCTCTCGGACAGGTAGCCCTTCTTCTCCTCCAGGAGCAGCTTCAGATTGGAGGAGGTGCCGTCTTTCAGCTTGTCTTTCTTCTTCCTGTCAGAGTCTTTGTCTTTGGAGCGCTCTGACTTGCTGTGATCTGTGGTTTTCTCCTGCGGTTTCCCTCTCCTGTCTGAGTTGGAGCGATCCTTCTCCCTGTGATCTGCCGCACTGTATTCCCGGTCCTGCCTCTCCTTGTCCGACCGCTTGTCAGACTTGTCCTTCGTTCGCCTGCCGTCCTCGTGCTTTTTGGCCGTGGACAAGGACTTGAGCTTTTCGCTCTCTTTGTAGTTTTTATCTCCTGGCGAGTGGGAAGAGAGCGCTCCCGTCTTCTCCCTTTCCTTCCAGCGCTCCAGAGAAGTCTGCGGTTCCGTCTTGTCGCCATGCTCCCCTTTCACCCTTCTCTCCTTGTCCAGATGCCTCCTCTCCGTCCGCTCTTGATCCCTCTCCTTTCCTGGGAGCCTCTTGTCAGTTTTCTCACGCGAGACCTTCTCAGAGAGCTCCAGCTGTTCTTGATCAGCTGCCGCTCCGCTCACGGGTTTCTCTTCCGTCTCCTCTTTCATGCTGTTGCTCTGTAGCGTCTCCTCAGGAATCCGCCCTGAGCTGTGGCCGTCTGCTCTCTCATCTCGCTCGCTCGGCTTCGGGTCTTTGGCCTTCTCCTCCCTCCGCTCTCGCTTCACGGCCTTGTCTTTCTCCCGCTCCTCTCTCGTGCGCTGCTTGTCCTTGCTGCTGGTGTGCTTCTCTCTCGAGTTTCTCTCCTCTTTAACCGAAGAGGAGTCGCACGTCCTCTGCAGCGAGCCATTGTCGTCGCCTTCCTTCTTCACTGGCACGGATTCGTCCGTCTCGTCACTTTTGAAAAAGTTCTCCTTCCAGAACTCTCTATCAAACTCTAAATTCCTGTGGCCGTCTTTCCTGGCCTCCTTCTGCTTGTGGCGGCTGCGCTCTGCCTCGTACTCCCTCCTGTGTTTGTCCTTCTCCTTGTGTTTCAGTTTGTGCTTCTTCACCACTTTGCCATCCAGGTCGCTCTTCCGTAAGGCACTGTCGGCACCGTCGACACTGTTTCCTATGCTGCCATCCTTGTAAGGACTGGAATGGACGTCATCCCCGTCTGCAATGGAGTCCTTCTGTTGGTGTTTGCTCTTCTCCTTGTGCTTGCAGCCCTTGGTGCTGGAGCCTTCGGTGCAGTAGTCCGTGTCTGTGTAGTGGTTGTATTTGACACCGTCCAACGAGGCCGAGGTGTCACTGATGGAGATGCACATTTTAGTATTTTCCTGTTTGAGTGGCGTTTGTTTATCAGTCAGGCTGTGATTATGCTTCGGGGACTTGATAGACGACAAATGAAAGAGGTGGACGGACGAGTCGTCTTTTGGACTAAAAGACATCTTGAAGGAGTCTTCTTCCCTTCCCTTTTCGGTGCTTTCGGACACAGTCGCAAGTGAAAGGAGCAGAGTTTTGCTGTTCTCTTTCCCGTCCTCTTGGTTTTCCTTGTTTTTATTCTGGCTTTTGTTCTTCCTCTTGACTTTGCCCTTCTCCTTCTGCTCGGCACTCTCCTTTTTAGAGCCCGCGTCCGTCCTGACGGTCTCCGAGCTCTGAGAGCAGGTGGGCGAACTCCTCTTCTCTGAAAGGCTCTCCAGTTCGTCGCTGGAGGTATCGGAACTGCAGTGCACACGTGGCGTCTTCTGTTTCTTGGACTTTGAGGAAGAATCCGCTTTGCTGCTCTGTTTTCCTGCCACGTGATTCCTATGCTTGTCGTCCTTCTCTCTCTGCCGCAGCTCCCTCCGTAGGATGTGTCTGTCGTTGAGGGCTTTACTAAGGTCCTCCTCCTCTTCCTCATCCTTGAACTCGTACTCATCCAGACCTGGCATGGATGACGATGCTTTTGTGGCTGGTTTGCCATCCGAGTCTTTTTCTGTATCAGAGTCGTCCATGTTGTCATCCACACTGGATGGGTTGACAGACGGCGGGTCTTCAGATTCTGAGGGATGAGAAAAAAAGATTTATTCAAATAAAATACAACGAACCATTTCGTTAGAAGCTACTCTTTTTACACAGAGCACACTGAGAGAACTATTTGGTACACTTAATACAACATTATGTACAAATAATGAATATTGAATATTGAGCATAATGTTAGATACGTTGATTTGTGCTCCTACCTGAAGAACTATCATCCTGATCAGACACATTAACCTCTCCCTTTAATAGCTGCTCCAGCTCCTGGGAGTCTGCTACGTCCACTGGACGCTCGCCACGCTTGTTGGCCTGGAAGGCATTACCTCCATGTCGAAGCAGGAGTTTAACAATCTGTAAGCAAAAAACCAGAGTGACAAACTTAAGAATGTGAAAGTTGCAGACAAGCATATGTGATAAGGAACTGTAAAATAAGAGCAAACATATTTTTCCTTTGCTCTGATTTTTTTTCGTGAAGAAGCAACATTCTGTCTGACTCTTGTCGAAGACAAACATCAATACACAGTCAGTTTTTCACATTTCAAATGTAAGAATTGTTCCATTTTTTCCATTAAAGTTTAAACTATTTTCAAGGACAATGGGTCCAAGTCCCTATACAAGTCACTGTACATCCAGAAGTTCCTCTTCAAAGTTATCCATACAAACATGTGCAGCGCGTACAAAAAGAGAGCTCTTACGTCTTTATGGCCGCTGCTCGAGGCATCGTGCAGTGGCGTGTCATCATCCAGACCCTGTGTGTTCACCTCTGCACCTGCTGCTATTAAGACCTTAGCCACGTCATAGTAACCAAGATTACAGGCTTCGTGAAGAGGCGTCCAGCCTGGTGAGGAAGGAAAACATTCATCAAGGAGATGCCACAATTCATAAACTCTGTGTTCACAGGGCTACATCTATTAAAATGAAGCTTTCTAGATTGAAGTTGAAAATGTTGACTGATTTCTATATTGGAGCAAAGCAAGACTGTGGATACGTATGTGGTTGTGGCAGGACTACAGTAAGGACCCGATGGTAAGCTTTAATTGTTGCCAGCCCATACTGACAAGATGAAAGTGTCCCGATGATCGCCAGCTGGGGGCAGCGTACCAGCAAAGTCTTTGACGTTGACATCAGCTCCCAGGCTAATGAGCTCTTTCACTTGCTTGGCGTCTCCACGGATTGCAGCCATGTGTAGTGGAGTCTCCCCTCGCTCGTTTCTCTTGTTGACCTTGTCCTTCTGCCGAGATGATGCGCTGCTTGGGACTTTCTTCTGTACAGGGGTTGACTGGGAGGGGTGACTGGGAGTAGAGTCTAAATTAAGCAGAAGAGAATAAAAACAAATTGACGCTTCTTGACAATCCTTAAATTGAATTCTCTAAAAATCTGCTTAAATTTGTCAACTCCCTGCCCCCAAACTAGTGGACACGATTTTACTTTGAAAAGACCGCCTGCTGCAAAACTAGAGGATAGTAACATGTTTTACATTTGTTTTTATATATTTCTATACAACTGCTTGTTAATGACAAAAGCGATTTTCTCACACACACACACGCACACTTGCCTGGACTGTTGGCTGTCATCTGCATAAGGAGAGCCATCTGTTTGCGCTCAGACAGAGGATACCCAAATAAAAGATTGGCCTGGGATTTTTTGCCTCCACCCTCCTTCTTCATCTTCTTTTTGTCCGGTCCATCTTTGTCTAGAAGAGAAACCCAAGAAATATGTTTGAGAAACAGTTGCAGTGAAGGCCACAAATACGTTGTTAGAATGACGTTTTCCCTCCTTCTCTTGTATCTGTACGAAGAATCAGATGACAAGTGTGAGGGTTTTTTTGGGGGGGGCGGGGGGGAAGAGGGACAAAAAGAAGCATTCTCTAAAGCCAGACAAGTGCAAAGAGCACTTTTTGAGCCTCTCCATTGCTAAGTTTCAACGAAACACAGACATGCATGAGCTGTAACGGGGCAGACGGAGGGTGAATTAAAAAACAAAAACAAAAAAAAAACTAAACAATAAACCACACACTCGTGCATGTGTGTTTACAGCAGTTTAGCGGCGCAAAGTGCGTGGCGTGACATGACTGGTAGAAGGCGCAGGGTCCGGGGCTGGAGCTGCAGCGGTTACCTGCGTATATCCCGCAGGGAGGCACTAATCTTTCTCCCCAGGTCTCACTCGCTTGGCCTGGGTCTGAGTCATCTACAGTGCAAAGCAGAGAGGATGAGGAGGGGAGGGGACGGTAGGGAGGGAGAGGAAGAGTGGGAAAGCACTGCGTTAACGCTCACTCTCTCACTCTCTCTCTCTCTCGCTCACCCTCCTCACACAGACATCACAGAGGCGGACTCCACGCACAGATTACGAGTCCCGGCAGAGGAGACGAGAGCTCTAAACCGAGGAGGTCGGCGAGGTCCCCGCCTCCCGCTTCTACAGCCGCCCTCTGTGAGGAACTGGAGGCACCGGAGGAAGGCGGCTGGATTGCACGGCCATCATCACGGCTAACGTGTCTTGGAGGACGCCGGCGTGCAACATAAATTACACGCTGCATGTTCACAAATTGACGGTTCTCGCCTGGGAGAAGAATGCTGGGTCCACACGATGAAAGTCGTCCCCTCTGAGAACGCCGCTCTACAGAGGAGATGAAGGCAAGTCGGCCAGACCCCGAGCGGTCTGCAGTGCATTACTGCACTTTGTTTACCAGAATTATGGCTGAACAAAATGCGAGGAGAAAAAAAACCAAAACATTTTTAGCTCTCCAACCCGATTCAAAGACACAAGGATGTAAACATACAGTCGGGAGGTTTACCCAAACAAGAGAGCAGCGCTTTGAACGGTCGGAGAGGCAGAGAGCTCTCGGCACCAAGCATGTTGACAGCACTGAGCTCCAGAGACCCAAGATGAAGATGAAGAAATGACAGGAGAACAAGACCACAGTCACGGCTCGAGATCCATCTTCCCACTTGTCAGTCACACCTATTTTTTTTTTTTATACACTGTGACATTAATCAGCCTTGCGTGTTAATGAATCATTTCAGTAATTCTGCACATCCAGGTTTTGCACCGACGTCAAAATTCATCCCCTTGGCGCTGTTCTCTTCAGGGGTGGCCACAGCCAATCATCTGCCTCCATTTAACCCTGTCCCCATCCTCTTATCCCACACAAACTGACCTCATGTCCTCGTTCATGTCATCCATAAACCTCTTTGGTCTTCCTCTAGACCTCCTGCCTCCCAGTTCCAACCTCAGCATCCTTCTACCGAGACATCCACTGTCCAAACCACCCCAGTGTGCTACTTACAGCTCTGTATCGTGTCTTCTCCTCATTGGCACCGTCTCCAAATTACACGTTATTGCTGTCACCACCATTTAAAATGTAACCCACACAAGAGTTAAACTTCCGAAGGATGCAAAATTTGTCCTTCGCATTTGACCCAACATCCCCTGAGGGAGCGGTGAGCGGCAGCAGTGCCGCACCCGGAAATCATTGGGTGATCCAACCCCCCCCACGGTCCAACCCTGAATACTGCGTGCGAAGCAGGGAGGCAATGGGTACCATTTTTACAGTCTTTGGTATTGACTCTACCACTAGACCACTGAGCTGGTGGTCTAGTGTCCAGAAAGTGAGGAGGGGTTTAGTGTTTTTCTGTTTTCACCGAGGAGCTTCTCATACTTTCAGCTTGAATTGCAATGACACAGTAACACATTTTGAAATGCAGGTAACAAAGGATTGGTCTCACAGAGTACGGTCCATCTGTTTAGCATTAAATTGCATGGGGGTTTTGTGGTGGTAGGCAATCACAACAAACATAGCCACACCACCACACAGCCTACAGTCAGTCCAAAGTAATTGTCTGAGTCAGTCGTGTAGTTCATTATGTTTATATTGTTTAATTTGAACAGAATAAAGCTCTTGCCTCCAACAAAACACCCAGAAAACATGAAAGCTCTTGCAGGTTGTGTCTGTCACAACGTTCGCCAGTACCCCTCCCAGGTGTGGTCAGTTCTGGGAGACATTTTCAACAAGGAGCCACACGAGGGCAGTGCACACATGGCAGCAAGCCAGCAGAACGGCAGACAGGGAACGAGATCTGTTCTTACCAGTGTCTGAGTCTCGCTCTTCTGTCCGGACCGGACTGGAAGTGAAGGAAATCTTTCGCTTCATGGAGGGCTTTGCCTTCCCTTCCTTCCCCAGTAATTCACTCCGGTCCAGTTTCGGAGTTTTGGTGTATGGGGACAACTTGTCTTTGCTCTGTGGTAATGAGGAAAAGGAAAACAGCCAAATCAGTTTGCATCAAACAGATCAAAACATGCATCTTAGAGGGGTGAGGATTATGACAAAGGGCAACATATGTGCATCTGAGAGGACCCAACAAAGCGCTTTACTAAAGAGCTCAGTGCTAAGTGGAAGAGCCTGAATTCCCATAACAAGACTAACATAATGTGCAGATTACTGCATTACAGCACAACAATGTTTAGAGCAACCAGCAGGTTTTGCTCTATGACTCACAACTTTGCTGCAGCAGACATGGGCTTTGCCAGGTGTGTGCATGTTTAAAAAAAACAAACAAAAAAACAAAAACAAAAACCCAAATTATAAAAAATGTGAAGTTCGGAGGCTGCCAGGATGACCTAAACACCTGGAGACAAACTGCCATGAACCATGCACATAATGTTTGTGTTAGAACAAAGGACTTAACGTATGTTGAATGTTTGTCAGTTATACCAAATGTGAAGTAGCCGAGGCAACGGTACACTTCTGCATCACAGTTCAAGGCCACACATTGACTGTTGCAGGGCGAGATTCACGAAACTCATTCAGAAAGAAAGAGTAGGAGGGAGTGAAGGAGGGAAGGAAGGAAGGAAGGAAGGAAGGAAAGTTGTGGACCAGCATGCTACCTCTCTTGTCTCCCCAACACAGTTTGTTTTGCTTGCTTATGATTGAATGTTTTTCTTACTTTGCATCTCCGGTGCATTTGATCTTGGAACATGAAACGAGATGCACCCATCAAAAGCTACGTCACCGCAGAAAGCTTTGATTTGTTCCAGCAAAGTTGCGCTACAGATGTTACCTTGATAACAATTTGCCTTTGCAAAATGTAAGAGACGCAGAGTTGATATCTGTGTTTACATGGTCGTATATTTGAGATAGGTTAACAGTCATAGCATTCATTCAGTCCATGAAATTACACAACTAACAATCGAGTCCTGGATCCTCAATTATATATGAAATGCTCGGCCATCTTCTGCAGATAAAGACGGTCCAGTACCACAATGTTAGTGAACTGTACTTGGTGGAGTTAAAGACAGTTCTGGCAGGAGGAAGATTTCTGAAGTGCAAGATTTCTCTGATCTAAGCAGCGACGTGCCAACTGTGCAAAACCTGCAGTGCCTGGCAGTTTGAGAAGTTAAGATGAGAAGCATCTGCCTGAAATATAAATGTAGATGTGAAACAAATAAATCGCTCAGTAAAAAAGAAAAAGGCACAGTGTTTGCCTTGAGAGAAAATAGGAAACTCAAGTGAAGATCAAGCAAGTCAGAAACTGCACTGCTTTCTATTTAAAGATGTGTATGCGTGCATCAGTTAAATGTATAACCGAATGGAAAAAAACAGAAGATAGAAACAAAAAAAAAGTTTTAACCCGGAGCAGCACTGTGGCACTAGTGATGATTCTTTTTGCTAGATCACCTCTATATTATTCTTCTCTCAGCAGCAAATAAGCAAACACTGCATACTGCCTGCCCAAGCACTCTGAACCTTCACAATGTCCTGTTACTCAGTCATCTCTCTGGGTTCTGGTTGTGAATTTGTATCCCTGTTAGTGTGGAAAGTTTTATTTATGTGAATATGTTTCACTTCAGAACATTTAGCATTTACTGATATTATTCATGAATTATGCTTCAGCAAACGAAACAGTGCTGAGAACCAGAAGAGCCAATTAACTTCAACCTTGAGCTCTCTGTACTTGCATTACGTTGTACGCTGTTAGGGGGTAAAAACGTTTAGACCTCGTTATTTCTGTAAGCACAGGACATCAAACAAAGGAACGGTTGCGTTATAAAGCAAAAAAAAAACAAAAAAAAAAGAAGTCCAGTATCATGTTGCTTAAAACAGTAGAAAATCAAATAACTGAGGACAGAAGAAGGAATGAATAATAATAAAGGCTATTGGAGGGCGTCTGTACGGCTGTTTAGCATCTCAGCTTACGAACCTTCTTCCCCGTCTGTTTGTCGACCATGGCTCCATCTCTGTCGCTCCCAGGTTTGGCCATGGCGTGGCACCTGACTAGCTGTGACAGCTATAGCAGAGCAGGTTCATCATGCACCTGGAGACACAAAGCCCACAAAAAACAACAACAACAACAGTGAGAAGGGCTCAAACACTGATATACCGGTCAAAAGGAACAATTTGCCGAGAGCAAGAGGACAGAAAAGCTTTGCTGATTAATGTTTTTCAGAGTGTTTCCAGGTTTTTGTCGTGCGTGAGAGAGAACTCTGAAAGTTCAGAGACGAGAGAAGGAGAAATACACGGGGCTGCTACATCAGCTGTGCTTTCAGAACGTGGGTTGAGTGGATGGATCAGTAGTCTGGGATTTTTGCTAAAATTTCCATTCCACTGTGTGAGACATACTTCAACAATGAGACAGGAAACAAGCACACGAGGTGGTGTGAATCAGAGCTTTGGGGACTCTTAAAAGGTTCATCAAGGAAACCGGTCCCTTCGCCTGCAGTCACCGTGACCTTCTCATCAGTGGAAAGCAGGCTCCCTCTGATGTGGTCTGTCTCGGCATAGTAACACATGCAGACCGAGTGGGAGCACTGTGGGCACGTCGGCTTTACACACGCAGGATGAAGCCGGCGTCCATGTCTCACTTTTTCTACCTTCGCACAAAACCTTATCTTAGTGACCAGGGCATTTTAAGCATTATTGCGGGCATTACTATTCAAGCAACTCTTAGCATCAGTTTCTATGAGACAAATGGTAATGTCTATATTCAGTGATGTGAAAGCTGCTGTTACGCTGCGTAGTGGATGAGTGGGACGTCCCCCGTGACTCAGTGCGCACCACATTCAACTCCAGAACAGTTGGCATTTCATTTAGCAAGAAAAACACACATGTGATTATTTAAATGAGCACTACACCAGTGTTTCCCAACAGATTCAAAGTTGTGTGTTGGGTGGGTGGTTGCAACAGGCTCCCCTGACTGATGACAACAAAACTGGAGGTTCTACCTCTCATAAGACGCTGAGGAGGAGTGGGTCTACTCCAAGCATGAAGCCAGAGAAAGGTACTGCGCTGTACAGCCATGAAATAAAGTATCCTTCAGCCAACAACCACGTCAAACAACATCCGTTCCCAAGCTTTTCGGCCTGCAATGTAACCTAGCCAGAGACCGCTGACCTTCGTCAACCCAGGACCTCCACTGTTGGCATGCAACAGCGTACAATTAGGCCAAAGCATATACTTTGGATTGTTTTAGATTAATTCACCAGAGTACAACCAAACTGCAATCACACAGGAGTTTATCAGAGTAACAGAGGGATCAGCAGTGTCAATCAAGTCAATTCTTGTTGTGCAATATGCGTTTGCTTTTGGCACAGCATGGGGAGTTTTGCATGTTGTGCAATAAAACCATGACCAAGTGATAATAACAACATTTCACTTTCTTCCCACAGACTGGCTCAATCCCCGTTGTTGCTAGCTTCCTCTGTAGCGTCATCAGATCTTGCCGGGTCCCGCCCGCCTCCTCCGGTGCAAGATTGTGAGGTTTGACGTTTTTCAGAGGCGGAAAAGTCAGAGGAAATGTGAGATGAGATGTTGCACTGCAACACATCATGTGTCTACCTGAATGCGGAGACCCGGGTATGGGTCATAAGTGGGCAGATTTTGTCCACTTTTGCCTGCAGTGTGTGAACGCAGCTCAAGACTGTGGATAATTTGTGGCAGCTGCGTTAGGACACACAGCTCAAGAGCCAAGAGCTGACATTAGCATCTGCATCACAACTTGAAACTAATGCAACGAATGAAAATCGATGGGTCAATGAAATCCGCAGGCTTTCAATCCAAGACGGCACCGAACAGGACATCTAAATTTGGTCTACACTGCTTTCACACGAGGTGATTAACTTTGCTAACTGAGTATTCATTTGAAACTGAACAAAGTCAAAAGCTGATCTGATTTAAAAATAAATAATTAAATGAGTAAATTCCTTAAAACCTCAAAGACCCATTACAATTAATTCCAGAATACAATACTTAAAAACCTCATTAGCTAATTTAAAAATTGGTTCATTTTCAATGTTTTAAATTATTCAACTGGCAAAGACTTTTGCTTGTTCCTGTAATGTACTTAATAATAATCAATACAAAAGTTAAAAGTAATGACAAGTGACGGACTGAAATGGTTTCACTTTTACTGCACAATCAGAGGTACTTTACAAATTACAGTGTATCTTGCATTTACTTATAAAGGCCCTGTAACAGAAGTAAAACTAAACATACACAAAGGAATCATTTCTGTTAGAAGCCACAAAATATAAAGGTGAATACACATAGTGTTGTATGGTGTACCTTAATAAAGATCAAAAGTTTAAAACTGCCTGTCTGCCTTAACTTTTGATGATCCTCCTGCGCAGCTCCATCGTTGGTAAGAGATAAAAAAAAAAGAAAAAAGAAGGTATGCTTGGAAAAAAAAGAGAAAACACACAGATGTGTTGGCCACCTGGTGTGCGCCAAGGGCTCCAACATTAGTCAGCAGATTGCAAATATGCAGCAGCATCGTCATTCAGGCTGCTGAAAGGGGGAATTGAGCAGCAGTCCACACCAAGCACAGAGGACACACTGGTGCAACGAGGCTCGTGCATCGCTGGCATTTAAGTGCTATGCTAGCATGGGACCAGACCAGAAAACAAACGGCGACAGGTCTCCAATCCGGCCGGAGAGAGCCGAGGTGAAGAGGGTGTGACTACAATTACACAAGTATTTGGCCCAGTGCCAGTTTGACGTTCGAATTTGCAGAGTTTCATGAGCAGCTCAGGGCTGCACAGGCCCTCGCGAGCTCCACTGTTCACCTTGGACCCCGGCTGAAGGCAAGCTCCAGCCTTTCCTTCGCAGCTACTACAATGTCTCGGCTAAAGCTAAGATCGGTTCAACGCTGGACAATTAGCGGTGGAAACTGTGACGGCAATAGTTACCCGGACCGCCATAACCCGAGTTAAACAGTTACAGAATCATAAGCAAAACTGTGAGGCTGCAATGGAGACACAAAACACACTCACGGGTGGCTGGTTTCCACAGCTATGTGGTAGAGTAAATAATTCAGCAGCCAAGGAGACAACGAAGAGGCAAAACAAAACCTAGTGAGGCCCAAGTTATAACGACTCATTATCTGCATCTTCTTGACTGATGGGGGGGGCGCTAAGAGTAAAATCTTGTGCTGAAATGTTAAACCCCAGACACTAAGTTACTTAATGCAGGATCATAGATGTACTCTTTATTTTGTTGCCAAACCAAAGGTAAATGTGCAAAATAGCAGATGTGCACAAAGTGAGGTCAAGTTGAACAATAACCCAATGAATACGAATGGACATAATGATGATGACGATGCCCACTGGATTACAGCTTTTATTATTTCAGTTTTTTTTTTTGATAATGGGGTACCATGGCTATACATGCTAGATTAAGGACAGCACAATAAAGGGGAATAAAGTGCAGTAATATCCACCAATATACACAATACAGCAATATGCAATGTCCAGCAATGCAGGACAGTACAACCAGGCTCTTTATTTCAGAGTTCATCTTTTTTGTTACCCTGTGTCCAAATACAAAGTCTCTTTTGTCTACTATAAGGTATTAACATACATAAAAGGGCAAAAACACAAGTGACAAGGTGGCAAGTTTAACATAGTAGTGACGCCGCTAGTTCCTTGGAATATGCTGCTATCACTGTTTATAACCTTGCCCTACTACATTCGAGTCTTCACAGTCCCTAGCAAAACAACACAACAACCATTTCAGTGAAGTGCTGAAGCCTGACGCTGGACCTGCTGCCTCGGTCTGTGCGTGCGTGTGTGTGTGTGGCCCTGCTTGAATGAAGCCGGTAAGGGGTTTAGCGGCTAGCTGTGAGGGGTGCCGTGGTTGGGTGGAACGTTGGATGAGGAGCACACAGTGCAGTAACCTGATCCGCCGACTGCTGGACTGAGACAGGGAAGGGAGCAAGCTAAGAATAGCATCGGGCCCAACACAGAGAAGAGGCAACGTCGCTAGCAGCAGCAGCAGCAGCAGCAGCAGCAGCAGCAGCAGCAGCGACGATGACATTGCTCCACTATAGCTTCCAGAGCGCAGCCTCCTGTGAGCGCTCGCACACAGCCATGAGGAAAATAATACATCTACGTCTGAGCTGTGCTTCCCACTCCGCACGCAAAAGGAGCCTACTGGCATCAAAAAAGAATGAATTTAAGACATCTATAAAATGTAAAAAAGAAGAAGCAAACAAACAAAACATTAAGAGACCAAAATAATAGTTCAACATGTCGACCAAAGCTGAAGTCGTTCCTTTCCTGTTGCTTTCATTTGAGCCTAAAGCGGTGGTGCCGGAGTGAATCCTGCACCAGGCTCTAGAAGACTCGCTACGCCTGCCACCGCAAACAGTAAACAGCTGGTCATGTGACCGTGGCCCCTTCCGCTGTCAGGCTAAATGATGGGGGAGGCCTCTCCCAGCTCTTATCCATCCCTAGCCTTCGTCTGCTCCTCCTCCTCCTCCTGACTCCCTAATGAGGAGCAGGGACAAAGCCAGGCACAAAGGCCCGATGACCGTGACTGCAGGAAAGAGGGGAGAGCAACAATACCCAGCCATCTTCAGCGCGATCACAACCAGACTCCAAGCACGGATTATGCAACATCTCACTTGCTTGTACGCTGATACATGGACGCTTCATCAGTGATGTATAGATAACAATCAACCGCCATCAGAATTACCAGACAAACATTTACCACTCAAACGAGAGAAGTAATTGAAAATGATCTACATGAAATATTTGAAATGAAAAATAATTATTTCCAAGTTTGTGTCTTTATAAAATGAACACAAAAAATACTTGTCAGACAAAATCACTTCCAAGTCTAAATACAGGACTATTGACTAGTGACGATAGACTGTACAGTAACAACACTTTGCATAAAAAACAAGGCATAATACAAGCATGTTGTATTGTGGCACCACCTGACATAGCTCCAAATGCAAGGAACAATTAAAATATAAATAATTGAAAAGATAAAACACTAAAAATGTAATCCTTCACACTTCTTACCTGTGTCATTTAGTCACAAGCAGTCAACTCCTCAGCACCAACTGTCAAACGCATGTAATCTATCTAATAAGCAACTCACATTGTTCAGTTTTAGAAGCCTGGTTTGAGTAAACAGCAGGCAAACTTTAAACCTGATGAGCAAACAGCAAATGACACTGAACACCTGAAGGCGCTTTGCTCACCTCACTGCCCTCACACCAGGCAGACACAACACCGCCCTTCCAACCAGTCTGGCGTCAGTCACAGCTGTTGTTTGGTTGAAAAAAGTCAGTCAGTCTTCTCCCACGCTTTGGTTCAACCAGTCCAACACTGAATGTCATTTACACAATGCCACACTGAGCGAAAGAAATAATTAAAATTAGCTCTAGAGTTTGTTTCCTTTCATTCAAGCAATATTCTCAGGGTGGTTTAGATGTCCTTGCTGTAATTTACTGTATATGTGTGACCTCCAATTGATCATGCGCCCTGGCTACTTGGCTAAAGGGATATCGCTTTGGCCGAATGGTTACCCGGGAGTCTGGGGTTCGAAGCCCGCCCGGGCCCTCTGCGCCTTGCCACATATGGTTTACACTTAGCCAAGAGGGACTGTTTAACCGTTTCAGCTAAATCAAAAAGAGGGATTGGAGCAAAGATTGGGTCTCGTCCACTTCCACCACTCACATGACTGACTGCCTTCAACAGTGAGGAACTATTGAAAGTCCGACTTCAAAGAAACCAAAATGCCAAATGCTAAAATAAAGAAGCCGAGTAACAATTAAGGAAATGGCACACAACATGCAAAACAAAGCATGAGGGAATTTATGTTTCAGTTCTCGTGAGTAGATGCGAGGCTCAACTTCAGTGTCTGCACGGCCAACTAGGCTGGATCACAAGTTGATCCAATCCAAAGGCCTGACACATGGCAGGCCAAGCTGTGCCAGAACCAAAAGCTGAGTGGAGCAAAGTACTGGCAACACCAGAGAGTAGAGAGTGACTCGGCATCTTTGCAGAACACATCATCTGTGTGAAGCATCCAATACATTTTCATAAAAAGTGTAGAAACGCTGGTCTTTTGAAAGTCTTTACTACATTGATTAAGTTTTTTTTAATCTACTTATTAATTGGAAAACCACAGAGGTTCAAATCAAAGAATCTAATAATAAATTTTATTTCTCTATGAATAAAAACAACTATTGATATTATGACTTATAACATGATAGCAGGAGTGAGAAGAGCATAGATGTGTTGGGCTTTTATGTAAATTCGTTTGACCTCCTCAAATCATAGAACTACATGGCAGAAGAAAGCAACTTTCACTTCAAGATATTAAAAGAAGTCACAATTCGTAGCACAAATTCATTCACAGATTTCCTGTATACTTGTGGAGTTGCAACTTCACTTTAATTCAAGGGAACTGAAGGTGTTTCCTGAAGCAGCTGCAGTCATAAGAAAAGATGATCGTCAGTGGGAGATAGTGATCCACTCTAATGGTGGGAAATCTAGATATGGACATCCTGTGGTGCAACTATCATCAAATGAATGAATGGCAAGTTCAACACTTATTACACACATGCATTTGAAAGCTAACCTTCTATTTTAACACTATTGCTTCTGCAATGTATTTTGGACATCACATGTAACAAGAATGACGGCAGACGCATGTGCACTGCGCGGCACATTAGCTCCAGTAAGACAGCAGAGCTGTCTGTATTCGAGGTTTACACTGGCCCTTCATTGCTCACAGCAAATACGCAGAGCTTCTATTTGTGTCCAATTCAGAGCACAAAACTGCAATTCGGCACAGAACAGCCCAGTGCCAAGACAAAATAATGCATCCGCTCTTCACAGCGTCTCCAATTTTACGACGCTAACTCACCCAATAACAAGACATGATAACCGCTTACCAGATGAAAATAATAATTATCGTTCCAGTACTTGATTCTAAATTATTAACATCCCTAAAGGCAGAAAACCAAGAAGCAAAGACGGGTCACTCGCCCAACCCTTTTTCTGAATGGGACGGCTGTTTTGGGGATCGTTGTTCAGCTCATTGGTTTAGACGCATCGTGTTTCTCCTCTCTGGTTTTTAACACCAAACTGCATCAGGCTGGAGTTGAGCGCCTGCCGCAGCCAGTGGGTGTTGCCGGACAGCAGGGCACAGAGCAGACGGCACAGCACGGCCGTTCAGAAACGCGCACACATGCAGAATGATCCTTGGGTTTAATGCATATTTGCTTTACTTGCCAATATTTAAATAAAATAAAAATAAACTAGAAGTGTGGACACCAACATTCATCACCTGGATAACAGTGAAACCTCCCACAGATTTGACTACGTAGGGCTGTTTTTAAATCCCGGGCTTACCACTATACTATGCAAATTGAAACAAGCACATGATGAATAATGAGGAAGCAGAAATCGTACCAGCACCAATGATAAAAGCACCACTTTAAAGCTAGAAATTGTGCCTGTTTAACAAGAATTGAAAAAATAATGCAATATAAAAACTTGAATGAAGTATGCATTACCCTGTTTTGTTACTAGAAATCTTTACCCCTCTATCAGTGCAGACCCTAAGAAATCAGATTAAACGGCAATATGATTTAAGTCACATTGTGCCGACACTCCGTTCCAATTAAATTGGGTGGTGGCGTCACTTTGCATTTGATCCGATCTCAGTCCATGCAAATGGCACATCGGATAGCTTCCCATTTTCATAGCTGTGTACGTAGCGCAACAATTGTGCGACAATGCCCTGGTCTCTTCCTGCTCCTGCGTCAAACAAGGAGAATGTTTCTTTGGTGTTAGTTTTTTTTTTTTTTAATGCAATAAGAAACAAGAAGCTTAATTAGTCTAGCTAACAAATCTGTCCTAAATACTGAGGGGCTAGTGGGTATCGCTAGGGTGGGATCATTAGTCAGAGTTCATTTAAAAGGGACAATCTGAACTCTCAAACTGAAAACGATTCAAAGAAACTGACAAAAAAAAAGTGGCCATGTAAATGCATAATCATATTTAAATTACAATGAAGTATGAAAATGACAACCACTGTGAAATTGTGCCACTAAATTATTTGAATATTCCTTACAGGAAAAAATTACTACAAACTATGAAGCTAAAACAGTAGCGTTGCACGCACCTGCCTTCTCCTAGAGTTTGGCTCTAAAATCAGAGGCTATCAAAACGGCACCTCAAAGACAGATCACGGATGGTGCATCAAGAACACGCACAGTACCAAACTCAAACAACACTGACCATATTCGACTGCTGGCAAAGCTATCACACATTCTGTAGTCAGGGGGCTACGCCCTCTTCTCCGAGAGATAAACACAACCAACCGCTTGCTAGAGATGGCAACACTTTGCGTTATGGATTTCACATTGGAAAGGATCTTAGCGTCATAAATATTTGAACTGAGACACCATAAAAGTATTCCCATCTGATGACGCAAAAGTGAAAAAATGTTGTGCCGTTTTAAATAAAGCAAACTCCTCCCAAAATGAAAGTCCATTGGCTTGTGACCACGTTAAGAAGGGATTCCCTGAAAAAGACCAGAACACCTGAGTGACAGACCAAAAAGAATCACTCACACTAATTTGTTGACGCTCAAAGTGAGCTGAGCTGACACCGAGGGAGAGGATGACGAAAACAAAAACTAGCCGTTTTCAGGGGGAATCCCTGAACAGGGCTCGAGTGATCAGAGAGAAAAGAGGAACCCTCACAAACTGAAAACATAAACAACTGTTATGTAAATGTGAAATACTATTTAGAGTTTTCAGATCACATTATCAATGTTAATGAAAGAAATACGGCAAAGATGGCCCGCAAAATATACTGTACATACAACAAATAATGAAATTCTACAGTTAAAAGTTAATTTCACCCCTTTTGAAGTCCATTTACTTAGCGAAAGATTTTACGGGAGGAAATGTCCTTCACTGTGGACATTGAAGGTATGACAGATCATTTAGGAGAGACATCTGGTGTCTCACATTCTGACATATAGTAAAATACCTTTTACTCATTAGAAAGTTCATTATATATCTATCAGAAAAAAACCATCATGTGCTAATTGACAAGTGATCCAAAAAGACCAATAAGGCACTGATTTCACTGGGAATAAAAACTAGTTCGTCCAGTTTGGTACCTCTAATGTGACCGTTTACATTCTAAACAAGTTGCTGACTACATTAAGCCATGTGCTAAGGTCTTTGTGTCATATTAAAGTATCACACGTGACTATGGAGGAGGGACAAGAAATAGCTCATTGTGACAACCAATGAAATATTGTGTGTCATGCTAGCAGGACGGTGTACAGTTAGCAGAAAGAAAAGTTTTCGATCCTGTTCTTGATACTCATGAGGGGCACAGTGGAGGCCAAGCATCCTTCAGAGCCCACTTGAAGTAAGGTTAAAGATTTAAAGCAGAGGTCTGTCCAAGGTTTCTTCCCACTGGAGTGTTTCCTGGCCACCCTCACTCCATGCTTGCTCCAGAGGGATCAGTAAAGCGCTCCGTGACACCTTCGGCTGAGATTTAGTGCTTTCAAAATTAACGTAGACTTCAGGTCAAAATCATAAAAAAAAAAAGATATAGGTGGGACGCTATCAATACCAGTAATGAAGAAAGCATTGCCTGGGGAATCGGAGTGCTCTGATCACTGCTCTCAATTTTAGGAATCTGTACAAGCCAATCATGACACTGATCAATCAACAAGCCAATCATATGATACCGTTGGTCATTGGCAAAGCAACATTTCATTCCTTTCAGCTCATTTTTTTTAACGACCTGGCACCCGCTGAGGCTATTAACTAAAATCTTCAACAATTTACACAAAAAAGGAAAGCAAAACGACACAATTTGACAGCATCCATTGGGTCTGGCTACGTTAAACACATGAGACTAAAGCACAATTCTGCACAGAGACCTGAAACTTCTCTTGCAAATCCTCAGACAGCGCGGAACAATGAAACTTGTGAGAGTTAAAAAAAAAAAGAAAAAGAAAAAATGACAGCAATTAAAGTACAGGTTGGACTGTCAACCGCTGCTGCTGGTCAGCCATTCCCTTTTCTCTAAAAACAGAAAGAGACAAAATGAGACAGATGACAATCAATGCCTCCTAAATTAGGAATTCAGTTGTTGCAGACTGCATCTGTGGTGGAGGGGAGACGTAAAAAGAACTAAACAGTAAAATAGAACATTTGTAATATTGATGCCAATAATTAAGCAACAAGGTCTACAGAAGCTGCTGAAATACATTTTGGTTTGAAAAAGCAGAGCCAGAGTTTCAGGCCTCTGTGCTGCACTTCACATCTTAACTGTGTGACTGATGACGATGTCAAGACAGTGTGCCGTCTATTGAAGGTCTGCTTGAAAAGAAATGTTGGGACAAAAATGAATGCATGAGAAACACTCGAAATATATTCTGATAAATTGAGCAACGTTTCACATTTCAAGGAACAGGTTATACGAAATCATAGGAAATGGCTGTCTAGACAGAAAATGCAAAAGCAATTTCAGACATACTAGGCTTCTGCCAGTACATAATGGGAGGACAAGCCCTTACAAAATGATTCCTTTTGTAAAGCACCTTGGTCAGAACGCCATCCTCTAAGAGGCTTACTCTCTTTCTGAATAGCCATGGTATGGGCTGACTATTTCATAAATACAGAAAACTTCAATTTCTGGACTGAGAAAATATTGAAGATTAAAAAATATATATATATTTATATATATATATATATATATATATATATCTTTCTCCGAGATAACAGCAAAGGACTCCATTGTGTGCCTCTTGAGGAATTTACATACATCTACATTTGATTTTTCACCCATTCCCTGTCTCAGCTTTTATGAACACACGCATGACCTATACATGCACAACTGATGTGCCTGCAGCCCCGCCTCATTGGATTTTCACTAGCTAGAAGAAATTAGAGGGAAATCAGATTTTTCTGCTCCCAGACCTGTCACTCAGTGCGTCTGGGAGGGGTCAGAGGATGAATGTTGGAACTGAGTGTTCCCAAAGAACACTTAGCACCAGCATTTTTGCCACGCCAAATCTCCCCCAGCAATAAATGCAGTAAATATCACTTAATTTCACAAGGCTATTGACTATTTAGGTAAAAACAAACAAACATAAAACCCCCATTTTTAACAGCCAAAAGACTATGGTGTAGGCCTAGGGCACAGAAATGAAAAAGAGAAAACGGTATCTTTCTCACAAAAGCATGCACGCACGCACATACATTTCTGATATCGGACATTTCTGATGGCTTTACTAAGTAAACAGTAACTACACAACTACTTTCATCTTGCTTTATTACGAACACCGAAATCGATGTAAACATTACTCGTGGTTACCACTTCCTGATATTGGTTCAAATGGTGCAACGACAGCGTAAGAAAAGATGACAGTCAGGACTAAAGTCAGAGGTCTCTAACTAAGTTTACTCATCTATACAAATTAATTCCAAAAGGACTTGGACCAAGGTTAAAAGGCGAGCTTCTTCTTTCATTTTAGGTAGTATCTACAAACTGAAATACACTGTCATTTGTAATTAATGTAATTAATGCTTGGTACACTTGAATATGAAGTACTAGGGTCGAAGATGTCAATGCTATGGTTAAGAGTTTCTTCCCTTTGACGTCAATAACAATGACCTTTTCATTAAGATGAACATACACTCAACAAATCAAACCACTGGAAGTCTGAAAAATGAATGACTACATGCTAAACTAAATATGGATAATAAAGGTTGTCAATTCTAATGGCATTTTTTTTTTTAAAATGTTGCCTTTATAGATTGTGAATAGGAGTGAGGCAAAGCCAGGTGAGCTCTTCCAAATGGGCACCACAAATACTGCTTAATTTACTGTGATTTAGTACTGATGTAAACTGCAATATATTAGTTGGAAAAAAAAGAGAACGAGTACTGGTAGTTTATTTTATTAAATAAAGCAAATAGAGTGGAAGGCAAAATAAATAAATAAATAATGAATTAGTTAAAGTCATGACAGCCTGGTAATGACAGACAAGTGACTTGTTCCAATTACAAAATGCCATTTGAGAAATCTTATTGTTGTGCTCATAAGCCTGCAATTGAATGCATTTTCTACCTATCTAGAATAATGTTTTTTTTTTTTTTTTTTTAATAAAACGCTGTATAAAAAAAAAATCTAAATCCAAAGAAATTAAAACAAAAGTCTTAACCATCACCACGTGTTCATATTTATCTCAGCAAACAGAGCTATATTTTATACGACTTACGACCTCTCTCACAAATAATGCTAGTGGTGTACAGACGTGCAAGGCAACTTGCAATTCTGACATTATAATGTTTGCAGTGACTTTGCAAATGATGTGGACAATCTGAGCCCATTTAAATAATCTCCGAATCAACAATTTATTTCAATACAATATTGGTATTTTAGGTTAACATAATGGTGCAGAGCCATCGTTGCATGGCCAGACGTCTCAAAACAGGCAGCTTTTGTATCAGGCAACACACCCCCCAAGATGTCACAGACACGGGCAGGGAGGCGCAAGCTCCTGGTTGTTCGAGCTGTGCTAGTCCCTTGTAAGAATTAGCAGCTCTAAAGTGCCCTTTTACAACAGTTACAGTGCCCGCAACCGGCCATAGGGTAATTAAACGATGGTGAGTTGACGATGATTATAAAAGACACACATTCCTTATGACACTGTCGCCCGCGCTTGTCCACAGTGCAGCGATAGGCGACGTACTTATGTATGAGCGCTACATTTCTAAATGCGTCTCTACGTAATATCAGTCAGAATGAGGGCTACTGCGCCTTTCACAAAATTCTCTGAGGTGTTCCACGCGTGGATACGATGCGTATGTGAGCGCGAGACGGCGATCAAGACGTCCCGAGTTAATTTCAACCGTTTGAAAATATTTTTGCACTGCGATCCACAGCACAAGCCCGAAACAAAAGCTCACCGCAGCCCCTTGGCTGCCCTTAAGAACGTCCCCCTCCCCAGCGCCTTATCCATCGAGCTAGCTAGCTCACTGAGCTCGTTGCGAGCCGCACGCAGCACCACCGCCGCTGAGTGTGTGTGGCTACACAAGCTCCCTCCGTTTCGCCCCGACATTTTCCTATCGCCCTTTTGTACTCTCGCTTCACGTGCGGCTGCTTATTGGGAGCCAAAATATTGCGTTCAGATGTCGGAAAGCGATGGGAAAGTGTTCAGTGTGTGTACCACACGTGGCACACAACTACACAGACACACACACACACAAAACCCCGCAGTCACATAACAAAACCATTTTCGCATGCAGTTTACTTCAGGTTAGCTTGCCATTAGCCTGCTCAGCGCAGCCCGCTTGCTTGTAACTTAGCCAGATGGCTAACGTGAACTAACTAAGGATTTATATGAAATACAATCTCGCGCAACAGCGATTAAGCCTGATCTAAAGCTTACCTTTACGCCGGATTTCACGTTCCCGTCGACTCATTCTGGACAAGCTATACGTGAATATTGCGCAATAATGCAGTTAATTCCTAAATATTGGACGTTAACCGTAGCCTACGGCTGTGTGACGTTCATGGCTGGTTTGAAAACATCCCAGTCGTTCGTCGGCCGTCCTCTCGAAAAATAAGCCGAGCAAAACATGCAAGCGTCGCGTTCATTGGTCCAACGGAACCACGTGACCGCCTGAGCAGCAGCAACGTTCCAAGTTGTCCGTCTGCCCGGGTAGACTGAGCGGGGTATGTGTCAAGCGATTTCACTCGTTTTCATCGATGATAGAAAAAAAAAAATGGTTTTATTTTTTGCGAGCTCTAGACCCCGAATGTCAGGAATGCGTTCCCTTATGCATCGGTTGGTGGCGTGTGCAGTGTCCGGTGATGGGTTAGAAACGTGTGAATCTTGGAACGAAAGGGTCTGAGTGAGCGAGCAGTCACGGGCTCTTGACGTCATCTTCTCCGCTGCTGTGTTGCGGTCGGTGGGAACTTTCCCGAAGAAAAAGAGCGGTGGAGGAGTTTAGCCGTCCCGTGTGAGCGTGGCGGCAGAGTTCGCGCGAGTTTGACGTGTGCATTTCACGAGCGAGGGCCTCGTTTGCGTTTTCGTCGCGGAAATGTTTCGCAACGGGCCGGTTCTGGCTGAGTCGGTGGCGCAGTGATATTTGCATCGTGTCGCGCAGTGTGCGCATGCGTCGAGTTGCATTCTGTTGCAGAACGAGTTTGGGAGAAGAAATTGAAGTGGGGGGAGGGGCATAGGCGAGACGCGAGAAACGCCACCGGGGCGTGCTGGAAATGACAGGAGCGGTTGTAGCAAAGGGGGCTGTGCGTCGAGTCGGATTTGTCTCACGATAACGTGACCGGATTAGGTAGGAGGGGGGGAGAAAAATCCTCAGATTAATAATAAATAGTTCATTTAAAAATAGCTCGTGGCTGTATTTAACAGGACTTTATTTATTTCCCCCGTTGCCTTATCACGATACATTTCACTAACCTTTCAAACCAAATTATATAAACAGTGTTTGAAATCGTTAATGGGTGAAGAGGATTAATGGAATAGACAAAGGAAACGTTTAAAAAAAATAAAAAATCTGACTAAATATGTGAAAAATTAAATTCCAACGCAAAAAAACCCAAACAACTAACATCCTTGTAAAGATGCTGTTTGGCCTCATGTTAAAAATGCCATGGTTTGTTCACAAAAATATCCTCAAAGTTTATATTATGATAGCTCACAATCTGCACTCCTGTTTTTTGTTATTTTGTTTTTTTTCCCCATGCAATGTTGCAATCACACGAGGCAGAGACTTTAGGTACATTAACAGTTTATTTACACAGTGTGTTTGAATAGAACAGTTCATCTTCAAGGACAGGTTTTAGGGAAAATGTGTCAGATGGTAGGCAGAAATGTCTACAGGTCTGCTCTTACTCCAAAGCCTGGTCCAGTAGGTGGCTCTGTCAGAGATGTTAACCCACCTGCGGGTTCGCACGAAAAACGCCCGCCCCTGGTGAGAAAGAAAACATATCGTCAGAGTGCAGTTGTCATTTCAGCCCAAAAACTTTACTGCCCAAACAGAACGATGGCTGGTTACGCTGGGCATGCACCAAAATGTTTTTTCCCCCCATCCTGTATAAGCCAAGACCCGAGTGCTCACCCTTTATATCTATTCAGCCCTGTCAGCTGTGGCTTCCAGCTCTGAGATTGGCAGTTGCCAATAAAGATTATTTTGAAAACCGCAAGGTATGCTTAATGAATGTGAACCTTACCAGTCTGAGCTGTCTTGTGTGTGTCTCAGTGCATATGGAGGTGTACTAAGCTTTGAAGATACCGACAGTATGGCTAGTCTATTCTGCAGCTAACTAGTACTAGGTACTCGAGTAGTTTTTTTCTGTTGTGCAGTTATCAGCCTTTAACATCGCTCACCATAGTGTTTTCATATACCCTGTCGCCTGCACCAGGCACAGTGTGGACAAAAGGCATTGTCATAGGGGAAGCTGCTTTTGGTTTAGCTTCAACTTGGTGAGACCCTGATTTGGCTGATTAAAATTTCTGACATATCAGAAATTCATCCACCACTAGAGTGGAAAATCGTGGCCTGCTCTCCCATTGGGGGCATTGTGGATTAAATGGAAAGGACTCGAAAATGAGTTGCGTAGCTCAGAAACAGGCTAAAATCATTTAAACTGAATATGAACCTGGGTCCAGGTGGTGGAACTCGGCCTGCTTTAAGTTCATCAATAATATCTTCGATGTCCTTTGGTGTGAGGTCCTCCTGTAACCCAGACAAAAGAAGGATCCATGAAAGGAAGGCAAAATAATAAACAATTCTCCATGGTAGTTGTACAGATCAGTTGCTAAGGGAAATTTTGCTGTAACCCGAGCAACCAAAACAGACTTGGTAACAGCAAATTGGGTGACCCATATGAAATTACAGTTTTTGTGAGCCCAAAACATTTACAGTGTTTTGGGTTTCAAATGTTCAATGGAGAAAAATACATTTGTTAACAAATAGTACTAACCTGCATAATACTTTTTTTGGTCAACGTGTTTCAGGTTTGTTTGTTTTTAAGCAATTTTAGGTGTAAAAAAATAATCAGTCACATGTCCACAGTGCAGAATAAGACTCAGATACTGTCTGACCAGAAATGGAAAGGACCAAGTTATTTTTTTTTTGTGTTAGATGTGCCTCCACCTGAAGTTAATTTTGCTCAAGCAGAAACCATGAACAAAATGATATTATTCAAACCAAATTCATAATATTGGTTGTTTTAAGTGTTAGCTTGATTATATTTGTTGACTTCCAAATAATTGACATTCATGCCCTTGAGACCTATGCGGACTGTTCAGAAATATTCCTAAAAAGCAAGAAAGTTTGACAGTTTGTGAAGTACTCACATAATAGTTGTCATTGATCTGGACCATTGGTGCGTTCACACAGGCACCCAAGCACTCCACCTCTATTAGTGTGAACATCTTGTCTGGAGTCGTCTCGCCAACCTTGATGCCTATGGAGAAGCAAATGGCAATGCACTTTACATCAAATAGGTTTCTATAGACATCCTACAGACCATTTTAGTGTAACAAACCATTTTGAATTCAGGTGGCAAGATTAGGAGTCTATTTTATGAAAGACCTGTAACAAACTTTAACCGTAGCCATGGACTCTGCGTTGATGCACTCTGGGTATTGAAACTCTAAATTTGTTCCTTCCGAGTTAAGCGTGCGCTCCACAATTTACAAAAAAGCCCACATTAATGAAGCCATTACAGGTCACCATAGCAACTATCAACAAGAGGAAGTCCACATACTGTAGGAACAAGAAAGTGTCACATGTTCATAGAAATGTATATGAACATATGAATTTTAACATATTGTTCGGAGAAAAAAATCCTAGCAAAGGATAGAAAGAGGTAGCATGAGAGAAAATTGTTGATCAACTATCCTATCCTATCGGTAGAGGGTAAGCTAGCAAACTGTATTTTGCAGTCACAAACATACTGAGGATTATCATTAATCAGACACTAGTTATCGACTGGGAATAAAATCTTCATTGAAGCCTTCATTGAAGACTCAGGAGTGATCTGAGAATAATTTCATGCCAAATGTGTAGCTCCCTGTGAATTAACGCAGCCTCCTCGTCTGCAGGATCCTCTGCAAAATGACACAGCATATTCACCACAATCAAAACAGCTTTAGATTTATTCTGACAGAGCACAACACTCAGTAAGAGTGCATGTTATATGATTATGACACTGATTATGTACATAACAGGACCCCCTGTGTTAGCATGAGATGGTATTGTAGTTTGCTGTACTGTGTATTACTGAGAAAATGTGGTTAGTCGCCACAGTGTACCACGGCGACTGACAACAAAAAGTCACACAGATCCAGGACCTGGGTGTGGCATAAATTAAAGTACTAACTAAACACAGTATTACCCAACAGCACAATCAATCAACACCACCGAACAAAAGTGAAATTGAAATCATGTTGTCACATATTAAATAACGTTTAAGCAATTAAAAGAGATCCTGCAGTGAATATTTCTCTGGTTTGTATCAAGGACTTCCTGTTCGGTGTTGGCTGATTGGCCAAGCCTGCTTTCCACGATCATGATTCTCCCTGATAACCAAAGTTTCACTGGTTACTGCTACTTGCCACTGAAGTTTATATTGTACAGACGGCTGGATATTCAAATGTTTGTGATCATTTTATTAATATATCCAATAAAAATGTCTACTATCTGTCTTGTTTAACTCTTCAATGTTGTGTGTGTGTGAGCTATGAAATGGAAAATGAGTTTCTCACCCAGTTTGTTTTGGATGGCTTCCAGGATGCTGTCTGAATTGCACAGCATGCAGGGTGTTGTCGTGCAGATTTGAATGAAGTGTTTTCCCACGGGTTGACGCAGGAACATGGTGTAAAATGTTGCTACTTCATAAACTCTCATTGGGGCAATTTCCAGCACCTCTGCAACCTAAATTTAAACAAATGTAGACATTGCATCAGCTTATTCAAAGGGTAAATTAAACATGATGTATATAAACATTTTTAAAATGCAGAGTTCCTACGCATTCAGAAAATAAACAAGAGAATGTAAGGTTTTTTAATATGTTTGTTCTCTTTACATGTTAGTAATTAGACAAGAGTCTGGTATTCAACTTTTCCCCCCCGTCTTTTAACTGTAACATGACTAAGAAGTCTTCAGAGATTCCAGTATCTCTCAGATGAGGCTCTTTCAAACGATACTTCTGATTATTAAAGATCCATGCATTGGTTGATCCCTGTCGCATAAGGCCTCTGAATGTTGACATGGCAGGATCAATTAAATTTGATTGTTAAGGCGGAGTGGGATGAAAATCATGTTAGCAGCACGATAAAGTAAAATAGGAAGGAATCACTGTGCCTTGTTCATTGCAGAGATGGGAAGCCAGCCGTGTTGCCTCTGGGCGACATCCAACACCGGGATTGTTGCAGCTTGCTTGTGACCGTCGGGGTACATTGAAATGATTGCCTCAATCCTCTACAGGGAAAATAAGCATTATATTCACAGACACGGGAAACAACACATTGCATTTTTAAACCTTTACAATGGGCCAAATGAGAATACATGAAATACACAACAAGTGTCTATAAAGTCTTAGAATTGCTAACTGTAAGGCTACAGCAATAATATAATCACCGTGCTTGATAGTTCCAATACTAAAAACGTCACAGCAGGTAGCAGTAAAAAAAAAGATCAGTTGAAGCAAGCCTGCAGTTTTTTTGCTTGCATGTCAAAGTCCAGGTCAATTTTCAACCACAAAACATTGCCTAAGCTCCATATTTTGTCCTTAAGTAAATGGTCAATAGGTGTAAATGAGGGACATTAAGGCAAACGTAAAACATCTAATCTTTTAAAATTGCTGAAACTTGACTAAACACGGACTATGACATGGTGTCTGCAATGGTATGAATCATTCATAAGACTGGCCTGCTGAAAGATAAGCTAGTAGCAAATGTCAAGCTAGAGGGAAATCAAGAAGTGGAATGACCAAGAATAAGGCCTCACATATATCAGTGCTGAAGGCTTATTCTACTTCTTATAGGTTTCTGTATATTCACATCAAGTGCAGCATTGCCAGGCAGGATATGAAAATTGTAACAAAAAAATAAATAAAAAAGATTGGTTGGTGTGGAATGATCATGATCTTATCTGCCATAATAAAGGAAAATATGCACCTAAAACAGAATTGATTACTATTAAAAAAAAAACAAGTGAGATAATACATATGCTGATTGATAAACCAAAATTTAAATCCTGGTAATGCACATACTGTATATGCTGCGGAAAACATAAACACACAGGGTTTCTTACCTTATTATTCTCCTCAGTAAACTCAAAAGGAGTATCAGGGTTGTTGTCAGGAGTATCTCGGTGCTAAAACAAAGCACACATATGACAAATTTTTTTTAGCATTTTGCATCATTTTGTTTAAATCAACCTTATGAGAAATCGAGAGCAGAAAATAAATAATGGCGTTTGTGCACACAGTGC
Organism: Nelusetta ayraudi; assembly: GCF_046127955.1. NCBI lineage: Eukaryota > Metazoa > Chordata > Actinopteri > Tetraodontiformes > Monacanthidae > Nelusetta > Nelusetta ayraudi. The sequence goes on along the minus strand of NW_027466061.1, from coordinate 19,727,411 downwards.
CCCCTGGTGAGCAAAAAGACTTTCCTGTGCACCATATCAAAAAAAGAAGAAGAAAGAAAGTAAAAGGAAAAAAAATGAATAATTTGAACACAATGTTTATTTTTTTTGGTACAAACATATCAGAACAAGTACTCTGAAGAGATGTGTGGCTCAAAAACAGCTGAGCCCAGATGGAGGACACAAATGAAAACATCTTCATCCTCATGGGAGGACAAAACCATGGCGTGTTTCCATTCCATAAAAATATCACCTGTGACGCTTTTATTGCAAAGCACAGCTCTGATAGGTTGCAGACGCTGCTGATGGGGCAAACTGCAATGTTATGGAAAAAGCCAAACCCTCTGAGATTAATCACTGAAAATGGAAACAAACACATCTGAGCTCTACATTTAACATATTTACACTTTAGCTTTGGGAATATTGAACAAAACAGTTCATTATTCCAGTTATAAATAAATTCAGTTTGCAGTTGTTAACATAAAAGCTGCATGACTGCTTTCATGGAAATTTCACCAAACAAAAAACAAAACAAACAAAAAAAATTTAATTCTCAACCTGATCTTGGTGGAAGCTCTAGTGGCCAATATTGAAAAGAACAGACAAAAACCTGTCTCCATACTTGTCTTGTGGTGTCATCTAAGTGTCCGAAAGATTAAGTACAATTTTCCTCAGAATGGCAGTATTGATGAGTATTAAGCCAAAAATATCAACTGTAGTCTTCAAGTCAGCAGCAACATTAATGCGCGCGGCAAAATTCGAATAACGCAGACACCTCACAGTATTGAGAATATTGCTGATTGCAGGACTGACGGCATTTTCACTGGCGTCCATAGCCACAATAGGCTTCCCTGATGTATTTTCCTGCATGACACCCAAATGCAGCAGCTGATTCAAAGTATTACTTGAGCATCCATTAAGAGTAACACATGTTAAATGGGTGAATTCTGGGACTATAAACTATTAATTTAAGGAAATTAATATTATGAGGAGAGAATTGATGTTGTGTTTAAAAAAAAAAAAAGACAGTGTTTTAGATATTAATTAAGCAAGAGATGGTTTGATTGTCTAATTCTGAGCCGTTTCATCATTGTAAACTGTTAGATGCATGGTGTCAGACACGACATGCTAGGGAAGTAGACTAAAAATCTCTAAAGATTATTTTCTTTTTCTTTTTTTAATGATTCTTTGAAGATTAACAAGGTATCTGAGGGGTGTTGAGTTTAGACATCCCGTACGCTCTAATGATTAAAAAGTATTCCAGTAACAGTGTAACATCTTAATTATCAAAACTCACCACAAATATGCCACCGGCTCCAGCACGAACAGCAGAACGATGCAGACTCCTCACCTGCCTGGCCTGCAAACACAGAGAATACAAAGTGTCACAGAAAAGAATATAGGTGTATATATTTTATGTTAACAATACAAGTTCATATGAAGAGATCAGCAAAACCTTACAGATCTGTAATGTCAAATAAATATAATCAAAAACAGGTAAAACATGGTAATCTAACACATCTCACGTCAAATGGTTACAACTACGAGAATGTAATTAACACCTTTAAAAAAAAAAAAAACAAAAAAAAAACCACCAGCGTTAACTAGTACCGCTGTGCCGCTACTAAACGGAAATACTGCATCAAAGTGACACAAACTGTTAATATCACCCCCTCTTTCTTTCAAAAAGGCAAAGTCATCAGTTTGCAAAACAATAGAAAACATATCTTAGATTTATACAAGCGCTTACGTGCAATTTAAGGGATCAGCTCTTTTCCATAAATTTGCTTCATCTACAGTCCAAATCATCTTAAATGGAATAACGACATTGAAAATTGCGATAATAATAAAAAAAAAAATGCAACTGCCATCTTCTGGATGAATTTCAGTCAAGTTATTACTATTTGTTTTCAGAGATCACCTTCCAAACCTATGCAGAAAGCTCGCAAGTAGCCATCATGCTAACGTTACCCAATGACAGCTAGCTAGGCGGCCTCTGCTGCTTGCCCTTGTAAAGAGTCACAGTATATAATCTAAAAATAGTCAATGATTGCGTTTGTATTATTAACCAAACACATTGAAAACACAACAATCTCACCGTCTGCGACACGGCGGAGCGAACGACGGAGGACAAAAACATTTTAGGGCTTCAAGTTTTGTCCCAGAGCGTTAGCAAATGCACGGGACAGCGGCAGCCGACATCAACACACAAGCTATCCTTCTCGATTGAGAGGGTCTGACGTAACTGAGAGAGACGCAGGAGGAATAATCGAGTTCAGATAGAGCTTTAACGACAAAATAAACACTACCAAGACGACGACGATGATGATGATGATGATGATGATGATGATGATGATGATGATGATTATTATTATTATTATTATTATTATTATTATTATTATTATTATTATTATTATTATTATTATTAGTAGTAGTAGTAGTAGTAGTAGTAGTAGTATCTGTTATGATTAATATTTATTTTATCAGTTGAGCATTTGATATACTAATTGTGCACCGTTTGGTACAATGTTAGAATTACAACAAAAGTCAATGATTGAAAAGTTCTAATGATACTACAATTTATAGAATTGCAATACAATGAAACCAGCACATCAACATTAACACAGAGGGCAAGGAAAGGACAAGGAATGGTGTGAACTGTGACAATAAAATAGCCCTGCCTCCATAATACCCCCACATTCATCGCGCTGCAGACTTCCTCCAACTCCTTGCTTGGAAAAATAAAGCCACTGACAGACCAGGCAGCCCTCAACCAATGACAGGGTGGGAGTGCCTCTTTCTGTGAGCTGATTGGCTGCTCTGCCCCTAAGCAGACTCTGAGAAGGCCACAGCCCAGAGATTAGAGGTGGGTGTTATGCTTTCTGAATTGTGATGCTTCACAGAGGGCCTTAATGTTCATACCATTTCAGTAGGATCCAGACAGATCACAGCAGTGACTCCAGATTAACCCATATCCTGACACTCAAATGATATTGGCCTGGTGACATCTGTCCCTCAATAATGGTTGTACCTAAATCTCAGGACAAAATGTTCCACCCTCCTGATGACATGAAGAGGGATGCTCATGTGCCTGATTTTAACTCCTATCTGACACTGTACAGGACGTCTCTTGAGAATCCAGAAGGTAGGTCAAGCATGTATTTAAGCTTTAGTGCAGTGCTTGCAGTTTCTGCCTTGCATTGCACCTCCCTCTGAGCCTACCATGCAACATGTCCGTGTTTATCTATACAGTCTGCAGCCTGTAACACTGACATGAAATATTTTTTCAATTTTCAGCTTTTTGGAAAGAGGTTGCTGATGAATTCTTTTGGAAGAAGCCAACAACAGGGCCAATGATGCAGTACAACTTTGATGTGACACAAGGAAACATATATGTCAAATTCATGGAAGGGGCCAAAACCAACATGTGCTATAATGTTGTGGACAGGCTTGTTAAGGAGAAGAATCTTGGTGATAAAGTTGCCTATTTCTGGTAAGCAGCAACAACTGCATAATTCATCAACAGTGATACATCTGTATCCTCTCATATGCACCTTTACAAAGGCAGACCTCCACTATAGCACAAGACAGTGTCACTGCTTCCAGTCATTAAGTTCACTTTATGAGCAGATCATGTTTAAAATTATCTGTTACCATGTTTACAAGATTCATGTTACAGTACAATATTACGAGGAATTGTTCAACACATTTTACAAGCACTTGCAACATTTATAGTGCAAGCATTTGTTGCTTATGAATGTAATAAATAAATAAAATAAAATGTACTTTATAGTTAGGTTCCGTACTTTCCTCCTTTGCCAAACAGGATCTGCTTAACAATGTTTTCATTTTATGCCATGGCACACATTTGCTCAGTCAACTAAAGAAGCTTTGCAAACAAAACACATTTATCACATTTCCTATGTAAATTAAAGAAGTTCTACTAACAAGTCATTGACTTGTCTGTTAAACTGTTTGCTTTACTAATAATTTTGAATTTTGAAAATACATAAACAAGTGCTTTAAAGAAAGAAAACAAATAAATGTAATAAAAATATCAGTGATAGTGGTTAAAATCAGTGACTGAAACAGCTTTAAAATCTTGGATCTGCTATTGCAAGAGAACCAGGTCCAATCTTAAACTGCAAGAAAAAGTAACTTTTCATGTAAAGCCTTTTTTTTCGAAATGCAGTGTTTCTGTGTTTCTGACTGCGAAGATAATATGGAACCTTTACAAAAGAATTCTATTGCATTAACTGTAAAAGCAGCTTCACCAGAAGCAAATTACCTGGAAGGTGGTGTAAGGTTCCTTTAAAAAAAAAAAAAAAAAAAAAAAAAAAAAAAAAATGCCGTATTCTACCGTGTGGTGTTATGAAGTTGTATTGGACTAACCGTGAGAGACAGTGAGAATTTATATTAATTTTTTTGCTTCCATCATAAAAAAAAAGTTTGAATGACCAACATAAAAAGTCCAAACCGTGTACAGTCTTTACAGATTTCTGCTTTGTGTTCCTTTCGGTATGTTCTCCTTCTCAGGGAGGGGAACTCACCTGACCAACACCTGACCATTACCTACAATCAACTGCTGAATGAGGTCTGCCGCTGTGCAAATGTCCTCAAGCAAATGGGTAGGAAATTAAATTCTTGCCTTTAACTAAATTACAAGTTGCCGTATAGCTAAGAAAAAAAGTCACTATTGATTAAAATGTGTCATCAGCCATTAAGCTCATGGATAAATGTTGGTACTGCTATCTGATCTGGCTTATGAACAGCATGCTAAAAAAAATAAAATAAAATCAATTCCAATCATCTAATTTAATGCCGTGTGTGCTGTGCTCATTGTACTAGTTGCATAGATGTTTTGAGTTCATATTCATATTCATATTCATAATCCTGAAAGTCAAACTGAAGTTAGTTTTCAGTCATCAGTCAGAAATTTTAAACAAACATACAAACTCCTGCTCTTGCTGTCCTGCTTGTTGTTTTATGAGACCAAAGACAAATTTCCACATTGTGGACAATAAATGAACCAATAACTAACTAACTAAACAAACAAACAAACTAATTTCTGCTTTTTTGTTTGTTTGTTTGTTTTGTTTTTTGCTTCAGGTGTAAAAAAAGGAGACAGAGTGTCAATCTACCTTCCTATGATCCCAGAACTAGTTTACACCATGTTGGCTTGTACCAGGATCGGTGCTGTTCACTCTGTTGTGGTGGGTAGTACAATAACATTTCTGGAACGGTGCTCTGCCCCATTGTGTTGAAACATACAAGTGGAGTATTCATGTATATAAGTTGAAATCCACAAGATTTAAAATTTCTCGAAGTTTTTTGTAGTTTAAAAGTCTTTGTAACTTCCCCTGACATGCTTAGTCTGCAGAAAAAATATCCAGATTCATCTACTTTGTGACAACTCATTTGAACCTCATGACCTCATTACCTAGAGACAGAATCAGCTGAACCTGAATTCTTGCTTCTGTTGGTCCAGACTGCCCTGGACCTGCAGCCACCAGCTGTTCCCAGTGTGAACACAACACTGGCAGCACCTGCACCTTATATGGGTCAGATGTTTTCTGAGTGTATTTGTCTTGGCGAGGCAAGGTAGTCAGTGCAGCTTTGTGAGTAAGACATCACTATTTTCAACCTTTGCCATGTGCAAAGGTTAGTAGGGCTGTTAAAAATAGGTTGCTTCCTTTTGTGTGTAAACAAATTTATCAGTGCAGGCTTGTTGGATAGCCAAAGCTTCATTTTCTTGTCATTTAATATACAAATCAATTAGCAACTAAATCATTGTAATACTTTATAATCCAGTCAGAGCATGACATGGATTAAAGCCATGACAGGAAGCCAAAAACACTCATGCAGAGATCTTCAGACTCGTCAGTGGCCTGATTTGTAATGCTGCCATTAGCGCTGAAACCTTACACTGAGTGAACTTTTAACCTAAGCCAAAGCATCTGGCAGGGGGCTCACAAATGAAAAAATAATAATATCTGGTTATGACCGAGACGTTATGTAAAACTCAACAAGGTGATACAACAAGGAGAAAGAATAACATTCATCAGACTGCCTGCTCTACTTTTGCGTTTATGTAAACTAAACTGTAAACTAGACCTTATAACTTCCACAGAGTGCCGCAGTTCTGGTTTGTCTATTATTTGCTTGCTTGCATAAAAGTGCAAAAGCTTACTGGCATTTGAAATGAAACATTACCATCTATTTGAGTAAAATAAATTGCTTTTTTTGTTTGTTTTTTTACACTCAAGTAAAAGCCCATTTGCTTTAGGTGTATTCCATTCCATTACACTGTCTCTTCACACTTTTTTTTTTCCTTTAACAACAATTTGGGTATACCAATATCTTGATTGAGTAAATCAGACAAATCAGTTTGATGGTGTTCCAGCTTTCCCTGACAATGTTGAAAACCCTCCAAATTCACAAGAACCTTTGGACACAACTAGCATTATTTAACCAGAATATTTTTTTTGAAAACTTCTGGGAGCCATGACAGTTCCTTCTTATAGCTGCAGTGTTTTTGTCTGTCTCGTGTCTCAGTTTGCAGGGTTCTCCTCTGACTCCCTGTGTGAGAGGATTATAGATGCCCAGAGCTGTGTCCTGGTGACAGCAGGTAGGTTTGACAGCCAGCAGTCAGACCAGGAGGTGTGTGATGTAAACACTGTTTTTCAAGCTGTGACTTAAAGTGTTTTTGGACTTCATCATCTGTCCACGCCATCCATCCATCCATATCCACACCGCCCCAGCCTCTCTCCCTCTTTCAATTTGAAACATACAGATGGTGTTTATCGAGGAGAGAAGCTGATCAACCTGAAACAGATTGTGAATGAGGCCCTTGAGAAATGCAGGGGAAAGTAAGTAGAACTCGTTTCCGCAAACTGCCCTTATTTACACATGCTGCTGGTAATGGGACTCTGACATATGAGTCACTGGACACGCAGGAGGCACGGCCCTATCAGCTGTTATCAGAATACACACTGGCTGGTTCACATAGAGTTTCCAGGCAACATGGGGGACTAAGATTCATCAGTGAAGGTGACGTTAGCCTGAGGCGCTGGGGATGGAGGGTGAGGGTGGCCTGAAATCACAAGAAGCTGAATGTATTTATCTTGTAGTGGTAGTTGTGTGGCAGATGATGCTACAGGTGTCTAGAGGCGCTTGTCCAGCTGAATATGCTTCCTTGAGTCTTGTAATCTCAATGGGAATCCCCTGTTTAAGTGGATTGATGATTTTCTTGGCATCGTATTAAAGACAACAAAATTGTCGAGTGCCACTCACTCAACATTGTGAAAAAAAACAAAACAAAACTGATTTTTATTTAACATCTATTTAAAAGGTGAAATAAAAAATAAACAACAGAGGGCCAGCAGAAGGCCAGGTTTAACAAGAATTCACAGGTGTCATAAAAGATATTTGTCTAAAGGTTAGTCTATAAGATAAAATGTCTAGCAAGACTGTGCATCTCTATGTGAAGCAGATATAGCCAAGAAAATACTTTAAAAAATGTTTGCAGTGGACTTGGTAGTTTATCCTTTGAATTTCGTGTTATATGACTAAACATACAGACAATTAAGAGAGAGAGAGACAGATTTATATAAAAAGAGATTAAAAAATAAACGTCAACTTTTCTCATGATAAATTGCATGACAGAAGTGGCACAGGCTCTCATTCCTTCATGACAAATCTCCTCACAGAGCAATGTGCACCGTGACTAAATGCCTTGTTGTCAAGCACCACAGACAGAGGACTAAGAGCGGAACCGCATCCAACCAACTGCAGGTCTGTGTGTTTTGTAAATCACGCATTTCTAATGTTTCTGTGAACAACTGTCAGGCTGTCATTATGCCATATGTTGTTGCGGGACTTAATGTGCTGGCCACATAGCTGCAAAAATATCCAATTTAAAATAAATAAATAAATACAAACTTTTTTTCATACATTTTGGGGTATTCATGTGTTTGACATAGCAACAAGCAAAATGTCAAATGTTGCGGAAATTTACTGTCACGTACAAGCAACGCAAGCAAAAGTTGAAAATGATTATTGAAATTATCACGAATAAAGATTCAGTTGCTTATTCCAAACTTCTGATTCACATTCAATTATGTCATCCATTCAGCTAAAATACTGTTTTTAATCCACCTTTTATGAACATTTTACTTTCAGCTATTGCTGAAAAATATATGTGCTATTACTTTCTTAGTTCTTATTTCTCGGACAGATTTGTTAAGATTTTTATTACCTGACATGATCCTTAATGAATCTGTCTGAGAAATAAGAACTAAGAAAGTAATTGCAAGATAAGACGGAATTAATGTAATTCAGCTAATATATTAAATCATTTTAGTAGTTAGTTTTGTAAATGTACATGACATTGTCATGTACATTCACCTTTTGAAGGTGAAGACATTAGTCCGTTTTGCAATTTTGCCTCCAAGAGACTCCGGTGAAAAGCTTCTCTTTAAGCATCTTTGTGACATCAGAAAAGGCTTTTTCCCAGAACTTCTTGTTTACACACTCACTGAAATGTGGAGCTAGCAAAAGGATGGACTCTCCTCATGTTCTCATTTCTGGGAGTAAAGCTAAGAAATTGAAATCTGCCATCGGCTGATTTCCTACAAGAGCATAAAATGAGGGATTTTATTTCCTCACAGCTCTCTAGCCATAGCAGACAGTAGACTGTAACGTTTCTCCGGAGGCGAAAACAACTAAACGTGTCTTCCAATTCAGGGTTCCACGGATGCCTCCAAGGGCCAGCAGTTCAAAAATGACGTGTTGCAATGCAGCCTGTGCCTTCGCAGCAGGAAATGAGTGGATGTAATGACGCCTTTATCTGTTTCATTTGTTCCCGGTTCTGTTGTGTTCAGACCCCCTGGGACTCCGGATTTGATGTGTGGTGGGATGAGGCTATGAGAGACTCTCCTGAAGAGTGCGAGCCTGAGTGGCTGAACGCAGAGGACCCACTATTTATCCTCTACACCAGCGGCTCCACTGGCAAGCCCAAAGTAAGGCTTGGGCGCAGAAAATACAAAGAAAAAAGGTTTTAGTTCTGCTAAAAACTGCTGTGCAGTCACTGTGCTGCGTTTTCACGCAGTTTGCTTAGAAACTGGGCAAATTGTCGGTTTCGGAATGCAGCACAGGCAATCACAGAAACACAACTCCTTTCAGTCTATTAAATGTCATGGTTAAAAAAAAAAAAACCTGTGTATAATGTTTGCAAGTTGGTCTGAGTGGAAGACTTGAAATCAAACACCTGTGTACTCCTGCCCTTTGAAAGCATCGCTGCTGCCTATGTTTTGACCAGTTGACCCCTCGCTCACACTTGACTTGCGTCCCCGTGTTTGGCACAGGGTGTCCTCCACACTGTGGCCGGGTACCTGCTCTACACGTCGCTCACCTTCAAGTGTGTGTTCGACTACCACCCCGGTGATGTGTACTGGTGCACAGCTGACATCGGCTGGATCACGGGCCACTCGTACGTCACCTACGGCCCACTGGCAAACGGAGCCACAAGTGTCCTGGTAAGTTTCTTCTTCCCATGCCTTTGTAGTGGGAGGGGGATCTCCAATGGGAGCGTGTGCAAGTTCTGTCCTCTTGTTCTGTTTTAAGAGCCTCGTCTCTGTTTTCTTCCCCAGTTTGAAGGTATTCCAGTCTACCCTCACGTCGGCCGCTTCTGGGAGATCATTGAGAAGTATAAAGTCTCCAAGTTCTACACAGCACCCACAGCCATCCGCCTGCTCATGAAGTATGGACGTGAACCTCTGCAGAAGTAAGTCTCCTTTTCCCGCACACACAACAAAAAAAACCCACACATACATAATGCAAAAAGAAAGAACGTTCAAAATGCAGGATCCTTGAAAGAAATTTCCTGTGTGTCCATCAGGTATGACCTTTCTACTCTAAGAATTCTGGGTACTGTGGGAGAGCCAATCAACCCAGAGGCGTGGCACTGGTACCATGAGGCCGTTGGTCAGGGCAGATGTCCGGTGGTCGACACATTCTGGCAGACAGAGACAGTAAGAGCCGGCAGTCTGTGTCAGCTAATCTTTAGGTCTCCACCCCCTCACACATCTCCTGCTCCACAATGTTGGCAGGAGCTGATAGAACCTCATTGTTATACAATTCCTACCAGGCACAGCTTTGACTGTAGAACTTGCTAGACGGTGTGTTTATTAGTGAAAACGCATATGGTATCTGATTCGAGATTAAGGTGTATATTTAGTGTGGATGCGTATTCAATCATAAATCAATAAATTTATGTTATGTGGCCATCTTTATGAACTGCACTTAGAAAGTGTTTGAAAGGCCCATTTCACAAATATCTGATAAAATGCTTCAGTGTTGTTTTTGTTGTTCCGCTTTTACTGCAAAAATGACTTCCAGCTCTGATTAAACCCCCCAGCTGAAGCATCCACGCTAAACTACTTAGCAGCAGCCAGGTTTGCAGTCACGTCTTTTTGATCTTCCTCTGTTGGATTTTTTCTATTAGATTCTAAATTAAATAAATACTTGCATTTAACTCAAAGTTAACTGAAAATCTAAACAGCTGCATAACAGGGACATGATTAAGACAGAAAGGGAATAGCTCCAATACTGTACATAGATGTATTTTCTAACCCTGTTTTGTAAGTACCTTGCAGACAGGGAATAAGCTCTCTTCTTTATTTTACGTATTTGCCTAATACAGTGGTTCTCAAACTTTCTCTGTCACGCCCCACCTTGGAGGAAGAAAATCTTTCATCCACCATCCTGGCCTCGCTGTGAAACAACACAGCTTTATGTTGATGACGTACTGATGCAAAGGTGTTTGATTACGTTCTATCGGCGCTCAAAAACTCTTCATTGTCCTCTGGCTTTTCTTTTTGTCCCTGTCAAATATTTGTCCATCCTGTGTACCTCAGCAGCGTTTTTCTTAGCTACAACCTACTGAACAATTTTTGTTAATTGTTCCATCGTGGAAAAAGTTCCGACGTGAAAACATTAGTTCCCCCGGGCGCCCCGTCTCCCTCCCGCCCGGTGTCTACCCCCCACCCCAGACTTGACTCTGCGCCACCCACTTTGAGAAACACTGGTCTAATACATGCAACGCACGTGTTTTGTTTCATATACATCATCGCTGGTTTTGAGATGTTCATTTTTTTTTCGTCTTCAAGTTATTTTCTAAATAGAATAATATTTATGCAAAGGCACACATTGAAGAGCAGATTGAGAGAAAACAGAAAGCTGCAATTCCTGGGGTTAATGATGTCAAATAATTTGTTTCTCTGCAGGGGGGCCACGTTCTGACTCCTCTTCCTGCTGCCACGCCGCTGAAACCAGGTTCCGCTGTGAGTAGCAACCTCTCTTCCATCGCTCTGTGCTGATCCTCATAATACAATGTGTGAGCGTGAGGATTGTACATTGTACATCAACAGTGTTGATTAGAGTGAGAAGTCTATGGCCATACAGCAGCTGTTTAATAAAATCAAACTGTTCATTTCAAATGACATTTTTTTTTCTTCACATTTCAGACATTTCCTTTCTTTGGGGTGGAGCCCACAATTCTGAATGAGCAGGGAGAAGAACTGGAGGGTGAGGCTGAGGGGTATTTGGTGAGATTCTATTCACTTCTACAATTATTTTTTTTTAAACTTTAGATTCATGTGAGGGGAGCTGCAGTGGTAGCCTGTCAGCCAAAGCAACGTCTACACATGCACAACAGAGATAAATAGACTCTCAAGACTCAAAACTATTAAGCTAAAAGCTAAACTAAAAGCTATGATTGGATATGTGTATATATATATATATATATATATATATATATATATATATATATATATGTATATATACATATATATATATATACATACACACACACATATAATTATATATTATATATGTATAATATTAATTTGTTTTCGTTATTACTATATTCATTCATGCTGGCATTTTTTCCTACATAATCTGGTAAATCTGGTCCACTTAACTATCATGTTTTTTATAGAATTTTTTAATTTTTTTTTTACGATTTTCATTTGTGAAACACAATATAACTTTGTTCCAAAGGATGTTTTATAAGTAACATTTATTTAGCACTTTGATGTGATTATCATGATAGTGATTGCAGCAGCAGTACCAGTAACATCGCCCTCTGTTGGGTGATTCTGTGTTTCCTCTGTAGGTATTTAGGAGACCCTGGCCGGGAATAATGCGCTCTGTGTTCCGAAACCATGAACTCTTTGAGAACACCTACTTCAAGAAGTTCCCAGGCTTCTACGTCACTGGTGATGGTAAGTCACAAAATAGGTTACGGGAAAATTAATTCCATCAGCACTAAAGTATGACACAGAATCCATGGTGTTGTGTCTCATGAAAATAGAAAACAGTGACGCACGAGAAGGAGGAAAAGAGATTGTTGGGGTTATGCAACTTGTTTTCTATTTCTTCTTCTGTCAGGTTGCAGGAGGGATAAAGATGGCTATTACTGGATCACAGGCCGGATAGACGACATGCTGAATGTGTCAGGTGCTGTAGTGAGAGGGGACAACAGCTGCCTCTGCAACAAAGGCTATCAGATTGATTTACACACAGCGATTGTGTCACTTTGGAAGCAGAACCGTTTCCCAGGAATATCCCAGGAAGCTCATTCACTCCTTCCTGTCCTGCCACCTCTCATTTCCCATATATTTTCTTGTCTCTGTTTCTCAGGCCACTTGATGAGCACTGCGGAGGTGGAGGCGGCCCTGACGGAACACCCAGCCGTGACCGAGGCCGCTGTGGTGAGTCGGCCTCACAAGGTGAAAGGCGAATGTCTCTACTGCTTCGTCACCCTCAAAAACAGCCATGAGTTCAACCACACTTTGGTGGACGAAATCAAGAGACACGGTGAGACTGTGACACAGTGAGGGTGGGGTGGGGGGAAGTGTTACAACAGCACCCTTTCAAAATGAATGATTGGATTTATAGAGCAAAATCTATTTATTTTTTGCAGAAAGTTTAGGTATTTAAAAGCATATATTAAAAAAATGTTACAATACAATTGTGTTGTTATTGCCTCATTGCAAAGATGCAAAGACTCTGCAAAGAGTTTACAGTTCATACACAAAGACGCAGATTTAATTTGCCACTAGATCGCTTAACACTCTTTTCATTCAAATTGTATTTATTGAATTGAATTTGAAATTTATTTCAAACATCATAGTCTTTTTTTTCTAGCAATACATTTTGTATCAAACCTGTCAATCGACTCCCAGAGATGAAAAAAGCCTGTGTGAAAGTGTGAGTTAGAATATCGCACACACTGATGAGATCTTGGGGCTTTGCGATCTCCAATACCAATTGTTTTTTCAGTGAGGTGCAAATAGAGGGTTAAATAAACAGTTTTCCTGGAATTCAAAGGCCTTTACGTGTAAATAACCGTCTTAGGTTGCTCAGCTTGAGTCTGGGAGTAAAATAAACATCAGAAAATGCAGGACCTTTCAATAAATATCCATAATGTCTTCTCCTTTAATGACATACACAACAACCGCCTTGCTGTCCTGTGCTCGCAGACATTTTCAATACTTCACTTAACGAGCCTATCGTCTCCTCGTGTTTCAAGGCAGCTACAATAATTCCAGTACCAAGGAAATCAACCATTACATTGCCTTAATGACTTTCGCCCTGTTGCACTCACATCCACCATCCTGAAGTGCTTCAAGGGAGTGCTGAAGGACCATATCATCTCCATACTTTTGCATACCACTACGACCACTCCACTGAGGATGCCATCTCCACTGCTCTCCACCTGAGCCTGGAGCACCTGGAGGAGAAGAACACCCATGTATGGATGCTGTTCTCAAAACCCAGTCAGTCCGAGGGGGTAAAAACAACTCTGGTGTCATCTCCCTGAACACCGGCACCCCCCAGGGCTGCGTTCTGAGCCCCCTGCTGTTCACCCTGACGACCCATGACTGCTGTCCAATGTTTAACACCAACCACATCCTGAAGTACGCGGATGACGCAACAGTTGTGGGCCTCATTTGGGATAACAATGAACTGGCTTACAGGGAGTAAGTGAAACATCTAGGGCACTGGTGTAGGGTGAACAGCCTGGTCCTGAACGTTGACAAGACAAAGGAGATTGTCGTGGACTTCAGGAGATCCAGACCTAGCCACACACCCCACCTTATCAACGACACAGCAGTGGAAGTCGTAAGTAGCACCAATCTTGGGGGTGCACATCCCCGACAACCTCAGCTGGTCACTCCAAACCTCCTCCCTGGTGAAGAAGTCACTGCAGCACCTGCACTTCCGGCGGTGGATGAGCAGAGCCTCCTTGCCGCCATCCCATCTTATCGACCTTCTACAGAGGGACCAGCTGCATCTCTGTCTGGTGTGGGAGCTGCAGGGCTGTGGACTGGAAACCTCTGCAGAGGACATTGGAGAAGATCATCAGGACCCCGCACCCACCCCATCAAAGACTTTGCAGACAGCCGTTGCTTATCCAGAGCCCACCGGATCCTTTTCCGACCCCACCTAAACCAACCATGGACTGTTCTCCTGCCTTGGCGTTCTACCTCCAGATGCTTTATATTTTATATTCTTATTTTTAAAATTATACAGCAAAGCAAAAGATTGCTGTACTCCAGCAGCCAAACAATGATATTTGTTGTAGAAGAAATCACTGCTGTGTTGTTGTTTTTTTTTTTGCAATGACAATACAGTAAGCCTAAGTTTAAGTCTGTCCACAGCATATTTATGTGTTTGTGCATTTGTGACATTTTTCTTTTTTACTTTTACAGTTAGAGAAAAAATTGGACCAATTGCCACTCCTGACTTCATTCAAAATGCTCCTGCACTCCCCAAAACCCGCTCAGGTAACAACTCCATGCTTTCTTATTTCATTATAAATTCTCACTATTATGTTTGAGCATCATTTAACCCTTTCATCCTCCTCCATCTTCTAGGGAAGATCATGAGGCGAATCCTCCGGCAGATTGCGCGTGATGACAGCGACCTGGGTGACCTCTCCACCCTGGCCGACCCCAAGGTAGTGGAGGTACTTTTCAGCCATAGATGTGAAGCTGCAGCCTGAGCAGACCCCAGTGTCGTTAACAACCCCACCACTGGCCTTCACTTCTCTGCCTGTGTATGTATTTTTAATTGAAGACAATCCCAACCTGCTTGTTGGGGAGCCGGAACCCAGGTTTAGAAACGTCATGTGTTTAATATCATAATTTTGATGCAAAGAAATTACCTATAATATTTCTAATGTCTACATCTAAATGTGTGCTGTTGTTGCTGCTTCGCATTTGGACCAAAAAAGTCAAACAACATAACGAAAAAATAAAACTCTATGTACAATCTTTCTGTTTAGTCTGGTGGAACCCTGTCTAAAATCTTTTAAAAGATAGCTTTTGCACATTTTCCTCTAATCTGATGAGCAATGTATATTTTCAATCTGTGATGTATTTATATTAAATGTAAATAAAGTGCGCCTTCACCTGCGTCATGCCTTGTGTTCTTGTGCCTTGAAGCTCAGCAGCTGACTGATGCCCCTATGTGGCAAGAATTGCACTCTGCAGCTGCCGCCACATGCTTTCCAGGAGGAGCCTTGTACTCTCACCAATGACGCGTCACACACACACAGCTTTGATGGTATGAACTGCAGCAGGAGCAGCGATTACAGAGATCCAAAAACCATCTGAAATGCTTTGGATTCCTTTGATATTACGGGCTTCTGTGTTCTGAACGAACCGGGAAGAATAATCTGCTTTTTTCCCCTTTTTTTGGAGAGAGATTAGAGAGCATGATGCTGTGTTTGGATAGAGGCCCAGAGGTGTCACTCTCTTATCTCAGGGAAGGGCCATGCGCAGTGTATCCACTCCTCCCATTCATGACATACGCAGACACGTGTGCTTGCGTGCGTGCATGCGCGTGTGACTGTGCAGTAGGATGCGAGGAAAAAGGAGCAGAGAAATACATCAATAGGTGACGTTACATCATCACCAACCCCAGCGGAAATGGAGTAGTTACCATGACAACATCTTTGTCCCCAGTCTGACCACCAAACTCCTCCCCGACCCTCCGGTTTGGATCATTACACGAAAATTGCATAAAATTACAACCAGTAAAGGATAGGCTTACTTTTTGCTCTCAACCTCTTCCCCTGTCTACATGCACACACACACACACACACACACACACACACACACACACACACACACACACACACGCACGCGCGCTCTTTAAAGTCTTCACCTTCTTCATGTCATTGAAAGCAGCACCTTCGCAAATGTTCCAAAAGACGCTTCATGTACAGCATGACAATGTCTTTGCCAAAATTGCATGCAAGGACATCTGGAGCTGCTAATGAGCCATTTGAGGTTGGACACTGTGTCAGCAGCACATGGGGGACGAGCAAAACAGAAGCCAGAATTAATTGACTCCTCCCTTGACAAATGGGGTGATAAACCAAAGTCGATCTCTTATAGAAGAACCGTTGCCAATATCAAAGCGTCATCAGTCAGGCTTCATATAAAGACTATGAGGTTGTCATGAACAATACTAATAACAATGAAAACGCATCTCAACTACTGGACCTAAAAACACAACTTTAGAAAATAAAAACAAGTGAGTACTCCCTGAGGACATCCCTCAAAGGAAAACACCAGAGGAACCAAAAGCCACTTTAGTCGGCACCAGATACCCAATAAAGTAGCAGGTAAATGTGTCACCCAACACACTCAACCTTCATCAAGGTTGGGTGTTTTATGTACTCAGATTCTGCAGACCTTGTTTGTTATGACCGGTGGTTATCTGAATGACTGTTGCCTTTCTATGGTCTCCAACCAGCCAGACTAATTTTTTCTTCTTCACCAAACTGCCACTATATATTGTTCAGGATCATTTTCTGTAAAAACCTGGAGATCCTAGAAGATCAGCAGTTTAGAGTCACTAAATTCTTCTTTCTTCCCCACTCTGACACTCACTATAAACCTCAGTAAGTGGTCTTCACCACAACGTTTACGTACCCTAAATGCATGTAAATGTGCTTACAAGCAATTCAGTACTGTATCTTATAAAGTAGTGAGAGAGTGTAATTGGTTGATGTTTTTTATTGAAATTTTTGGCAGGCATGTTTACAGTGTTGATCTTTTTAAACACTGGTGCTACTTGTTAGAAAGAAACTTGTAAGAAACTTGCATTCTTTTGGTCCAAGTGTTGAGTTGTTGCGTGCGTTTAGGCTCACACTCTTCAGTGTTTGGAGGATTACCTCTTCTGGGCAGGAACCCCACTGTGACTGACACAAAGATGTACACTGTGTGTATGTGTGCTTGTATGTGTGTGTGTGTGTGAGTGTGTGTGTGTGTGTGTGTGTGTGTGTGTGTGTGTGTGTGTGTGTGTGTCAGGGCTTGTCCAAAGCAAATTAAGCAAGACAAAGGGGGAATGAAGGACACACCAAATGAATGGTGTTCTTTTGTTGTTCTCTGTGAAAGGCAGACAGATGGTCCAACTGAAGTGAACTTGCAGCTTGCTGGATTTTTGCCATTTTTGTATTTGTTGATGTCATCAATTTACACAGAAAGTCTGAAGCTTTTACTGTTGAGCAAAAACACACATGGCATCACAGCTGCGTGGCGGTGCACACGGCAAAAAACAAAAACAAAAGTTGAAACTTTTCATTTTTTCATTTTTTTTTTGTTGTTGCGCAGTTTGTTTTGGTCTTGATCGACAGCCTTTGGTTCTGTTGCCTTGATGCCTATTGTCTCAGACGCCGGGGCAGCCTCAGCGATGGTCCTGTTGGTTCAGATCAGGGTGCAAGCAGCCGTCACAGTCTCACCAACAATGGGCCGCTCTGATTCCCCAGACAATAGTGCAGTTCTTGGGCTGTTTACCTCCCACCACCACCGCACACAGGCACACTAACACTACACTAATACACTCATCAGCCAGCCTCTGTCGCACAGTTGCCCCATCTTCAACATGCTGGTCCAGACTGCGGGGGCTCCAGCGGGAAGACAAACTTTTCCCCTTCATGGCTAACGATACAGCCGAGAGCGAGGGGACGTGAAAGGCCTGAAGGCTGTGCATTTTGCTCTCCTTCGCCATGAGGCATAAGGTGGTTTTGTGTCGTTGGCATGACAACCAAGCTAAAGGCACTGTCATATCCACGACTATATGCAGTCTGCTTTCTTTGTGGGTTCCCCTCCCTATCTTGTGTCTGTTTGAGTGTTTCTCTCTCTCTCTCTCTCTCTCTCTCTCTCTCTCTCTCTCTCTGCCTCTCTCTCTCTCTCCAGGGCTGGGTCTCAGGTGCAGGCAGCTGCTGCTGGTTACACACCTTGTGCTGCTCATTCAATTAATCAACCCTCTGCTTAAATACTTTTTTCAGCCCCTTGCTGACAGATCATTGCAGTTATCTCAGCGGTAACGTGTGTCAGGCTAATCCCTCGATTGTTTTCGGAGAACTTTCCTAAGGAATTCCCCTTGTGACTTCAGGTATTAACTGTAGCAGCGTCTCGTCTAAGGAAACCCATCTTGTCTGAGCACTCCTGCACTGCATTCTGCCTCTCTGGACCTTCTCCTGTCACAAGTCTCAGCCACCATCTACCGGCCTTCGCTCCTCTCCCGTCTTCAGTCCCTGTGCCTCCCCCTTGCTTCGTCTACTGACTGCTACCTTGAAATAAATGGTCAAGAGTCTGCTCCCACTCTGAGTCTGTGCCTTGGTCCAAGCTTCCCCGCCCTGATTGTCACAGGCATGGCCTGGCCATTGTGTCTCTCACTGTGCATCTGAGGCCTCAGCAAGCAGCTGGAGAGGTGAGCAACAAGAGGTTTCATTCAGGGCAGATTCAATAGCGAAATAGGCAGTGGGCGCAGAGAGGTTGACTCTGTCAGTGGGACACAGGAAAAAAAAAACACAGTGCTTCAGTCCAGTCATGTTGATTAAAATGGAATCCCTGATATTTGGAGCCCCGTGTTCAGGACAGTTTTACCATGTGAACGATAGATCAAAAACAGGTTATGGCTTCACGTGAATAACAAGAACAAGGAAAGGCACTCAAGGCTTTTCTCTGTGGAAATGATGTCTTCATGTCTTCACTTCATTCCTCACAAAGAGGATTTAGTTAAATGTGTTGTAATTCTTCAAAAGGCAGTGTCATGCATTTGATGCTGCCCCACGTACTTGAAAGCCTGGAGCTGCTACAAGCTGGCTCGGTTTGCAGTAAAACAAATATATGGCCACAAACTTTCAAAGTAATAGGCAGACTTTGTCTAAACTGACCTTTGACAATGGGTTTTCTGGGCTTGCTCTGAAATGTATATGTGAAACACACCAATTGCTTTAAAAATGTAGAGAAAAACTATTATTTTGTATGTATCCGAGTTCTGATTTGTTAGGAAATATTGGCATATTTGAACATCTGTTTTGTTCTTTATGCTCCATCTATTAAATAACCAAATGAAACATAACATCTGTCTCCCCTCAGATTATTGAACTTCCGCAATCCTTTGTGTTCAGATTTAGATGTCTGATTTCTCAGTGAACAGCTGTAAACTCTTGCAGAACTGGGTCAGATGGGAAGCGTCTCATTGGTTTAGTCAAACACACAGATCTTGGAACATAAGAACAATCTGCTTGAACCAATGTGACAGAGACACCCAGACAGACACGACTGCATTATTCATTACAGCTGCAGAGGAAAAGCCATCAGACTTTTCTGTTATTCAATCTGTCAAATTTTAGGGGAAGGTATTAAAAACACAACTTTTTTTTTCAAGTTATTTTACAGCTTGGGGAATTTTGACACTTGTAGTTTAGTAAATTCTAAACCTGTCTGAACTTGTTTTCTTCAGAGGGAAAAATGCCTCATCACCCGCCAAAGATTATATCAGGAAAATTAGATTCAGTTTACACTAAGTAGTTTCATGTGCTTGCTGACTTCATTCATGGAGACAACTCAGTAAACAAATAAATGAATTAAAGCTGGAAGCAGCATTCAAGGGACTGAGCCTGCCATTGCCGTCAACATCTGTCGAACCCTGCCGACCCCTGCCAACACTTGCTGAACCCTTCTGACGCCTGCCGTTGATGCCGCTGCCGTTGTCACCATCAAACACCTCAATAAGGTTTCTGCAGCGTGACTGTATGTGTCAGATAACACTCATATGGATCAAGGTGGCTGCTTTTGTTTTTTTAGGTGGCACTGTAGGGCCTAAGTCTTACTTCTCATGTTTTGTTTCTGTGAAGAAAGACAGATTTCTACATTACAATATGAGGCTTCAAGAATGGACCAACTTTATTGTCGAGATGAAAGGAGAGCAGCAACAAAACTGTCAAAAACAATCTTTGGGAACAAAACAAGACAAATCTTCAAAAGAAAACACAATGTCCTTCCCTCGGCTCTTCATGCGAGCAGGTTCCACCTGCAGACAGTGGAGAGGTGGCACGCTGGGGGAGGGGGAGAGCAGGGCATTCCCAAATGCGCATGCGATAAGGCCAACATCTCGCCCGGACACCACCTTCAGAAACTCTGCTCTCTCTGAAAATGTCACACTTTCAATTTAGAGAGGACTCCCGCTTTGTCACATGTCACTCTTCACCCACAGCAGCTCCAACATATATCAAAATGTGTGCGTATGTGTGCGTGTGTGTGCGTGTGCGTGTGTGTGTGTGTGTGTGTGTGTGTGTGTGCAGGGACTTCAGGGCTGGTGTGAATTATTCAACTGTGGTGGGTTTCTCTCAGATGAAGGTAAAAGCAGACCATCATCTTCTTCATCACTTGGTGCCATCAGTAGATCCCAGCATGCAGCAGGGTGGCATTAATTATTCATCTTTATTACTTTGTGAAAGGTATATGGAGGCTTTCAGATCCCCGTCCCAACCTCTTTATTACTCATCTCCGCTTCGCAGCCACGACCAGCCTCACACCCTTAGTGCCAATAAAAGCAGACAGAATTTTACAAATAGGGATTTATCCTGTGAGGCTTTTGTGATAGATTTTTGCCTGTCAGTAGATAGAAATGTCATTTGTTAAGTGGTGACAAGCAGGCATTAATCTCATACAGAATCAGGTTTTTGAGAAATTGAGTCAATGTGTCACCAAGTGTGTGCAGAAATGCATATGCGCACACATCTCGCTCTCCCAGTCCCCTCTGATTGATATTTGCTAAAACCACTTATTTGAAACAGAAAAAATATCAATTTCATTGTCCAGAGAACCATACATTTTGCAAGTGGGGCCAGGCCAAGTTATCATGATGGAATTCTGATCCACGAGTCAGTAAAACTGACTCATGACATTTAAATGATTTGTTCAGCGCTTGACTAAAACAAACAGATAAAAAAAAAAAAAATCCTCTATTTTAATAAGATTCTTAAGGGGGACAGAAAAACTTAAGATAAGCAGCACCTTATATGCTCTTTCAGGTAGATGTTTGTTGTATCTCAGCAACTCCTATTAATAGGTCAAAATATGCTGTACCCTGGACTATGAATTATTAGTATACTAGTGATGTGGTTGGTTATCAGGAACAGTTTTCTTTATGGCGTATGATAAAGTAGTGCACATGCGGCATAAATTTCTTTAACTTGCGTGACAAGCTGAGTGACATTGGTTAGGTGGCCCATGTATGACCGGTTGTGATGCAAGAGGATTTGACTTGTGGTAGGACACAATCTTCTTATTCACATTCTGTGTGTGTGTGTCTGTCCCCCCTGACCCACTGTAATCCTGCAGTCTGCAACTGTAATCCACACACGGGCACACAATCTCAGGTCTGATGAAAACATGTGTCATCTGTCAAGAGCCCAACCTTTATAAAAGAAAAAATATATAAATAACGCACACAGGAGAAAGGAATCTTGTAAATACACATTCATGTTTATTACCATTTACCTTTTACATAAGACTATAGATCAATAGACATTTCATTTAAAACATTCATATTTATTTTTTTCACCTCTGCAATCCCTTTTTTCCTGTCAAAAAGAAGAAAGTGACTTCATATCCCAATAGTAACAACTGTACAAAGACAGCCTGCAGGTACAATAATTGACTTAAAAATTCTTCTTGTGATTGATGCAAATCAAGGGACAAAAAACAAACAAACAAAAACCACAGCTCAATAGTTCCCCTCACAACAAATTGTCGCAGCCCATCACCGTGTGGTCACATATAACTACAGCTTATATGTACATGCACTAAAGTGCTAGTGTTGAAAAGGCATGCAAATATTAGACTAATATTTGTACAACTGCCTTCCAAATATGCATAAGATTGCATTTTGTTCTCACTCATCTACATGTGATCACATTCAAACATTCAACCCAATGTAAAAAAAAAAAGAAAAAAGAAAGAGTTCCCTCAGCATCAGAAATGACATCATATGCCTCTGCTTCGGACCCGATGAAGCAGAAGTTGCTTTTTTTTGCTTGTGTTGTATAGTGTTTAGTTGTTGTTTTTCTTTTTTTTCTTTTTTTTTTTTTTTTAACTCAGCCTGAAACAGATGATTCAAGCTTACAAGGCTGAAAACAAACATATGCCTGGTTGAAAGAACAAAATGGCTTTGACATGAGTTCATGTGCGATGACTTAGCAAATGCGACGTTCATAAAAAACAAAAGTGCAAACAGAAAAGGAGTAAACTTTACGAAAAACAAACAGCTGAACGATTTCAGATTCCACCTGATCAACAAGGTTCAACAACACACACAGACACACACTCACGTGGTTTAAAACGTTTGCAGGCACCTGTAGTGGAAATGTATTATTGATGATATTACAGTACATTCCAGGTTCCTCTGGTTGGTCGATGGTCAGCTGGTGCTACTGGGTGTCTCACAAACCCTGTCTCCCCCCTCTTGTTTTTTTTAGTTTTGTTTCTTTTTTGGGGGGAGAGTTTGGTTTTATTTGAGGTACTGGGTCTTTCAGGCTGAGGTGGAGAGGGGCAGGAGGAGGTAGAGGACGGTCTTACGCTGGCTCCTCGCCCTCCAGGATGGCTCTACGGCGCACTGGCGGCGGGAACGTGAACCTCCGCCTAGAGCCCTCGCTCCACTTGGGGGATGAGGAGGGGGAGTGGGCGGCCCAGCGCGAGGGGGGTCGTTGGTTGGCTGGACGAGCCGGTCGGAGGAAGCAGGAGTCCAGGGGAGGAGCCACTGGCGAGCGAGGCAGGTCCTGCCAATGACAGGGAGGCGTCAGAGTGAGAGGAGGCGGGCAAAGCGTCAGCGGCAAGGTGGGCGGCGTCGAGAGAAGCAAAAGAGAATTAAAGAGAGGAAAGTAAATGAGAAAATAAGCCGAGGTGATAATGGTGGCAGGCGGATTAAGATGAGAAATGTGAGGCTGGATAGTTTTTTCCAGAAACTGAGCTTTATTTTTTGTGGGAAATGAACCAAAAAGCAACTGATGCAAAGCCCACAAGAAAACAAAGAATAAATACAGGTAGTGCTGCTGATGAGTTTAGCATGGCTGTTGCACTCGTGACAGTTTTTTCAAAACTGCATTTTTTTGTGTGTAGAAGATTGATGAACTAACAGCGCTGGAGGTCGCCACTTTCCTCCCGAGTGGCTTCAGAGTTTGGGGAGTGTTGGTAACAGATCTAATTGGTGACTGCCACGGACAGAGAGTTCATCCAATCCACTTCAAAGATTCACCTCATCTATCCAAACGCTTCCAATGGATTCTTTACCAGGTGTGTGTGACAGGTCAAGCTTTTTGGCTAATGTTCCATTTGCCGCTCCAATTTACAAAGTTGTCCAATCAATGAGAAGGTCAGCAAAGAGCTGAGTTAAAGCTGAAGCAGCCAACGGCATTTCCATTTCTCAGCCTCACCTAAGTGGAACTTACCATTTGCTCAGGTAAGAAGGAAGAATTAATATTAGAGAATGGTTTGTTTTTTTCCCATTAATGTTGAGACAGACCTCCAGCAACACCAATTTTTTTCTCACTCGTTATGGAAACAGCTGGGAGGACGCAGCAGGAGTTCTACATCAGAGCTAAGTCGCCAAACCATAGAATGTTTTGCACATTAGATATAATTGAAAAAAGAGGAAAAACCCCTGAAGCAAGTGTATCAACTTTTTTTTATGAATTAGAGGAAGTTTCATTGTGCTATTTCTATTCAATTTCTAGCACAATGTCCTTTATAATACAAAAAAATGGCTGGCTGGAAAAAATAGAACGGGACACTAACGTAAGTCAAAACTTCAGAAGTGACAAGAAGATTGACCTTAGTGCACACAATAGGTGTAATTACACACAACCTGTTTCAGTGCACCAGAAGGCAGTGCTGGCGTTACAACTATTCAGAAGATGCACACTTCCGAACATGATTTCTTATCTCATTTCTATATGTTACACAAATGCAAAATGCAAAGCTGGCTGAAGATAATGGAGTGTTTTTCTTCAAAATCAAGTGGGCTTGTAGAAGTCCCATTTGCGGGATGACAAAGAAATCAAAGTGGGAAAAAAGTGGGGATTGTGCATCAACCTTCCCTTGCAGACAGAAGGTGTGAGAATGTGATGGGTGAATGATCACACCACCGAGGCTGGTCTATAAACAGCTCTTCAGCAGAAGAACGGCGGGGTGACGAACCTACAGAGCAACACCCAAGTTCCCAGTGACTGAGGCTGTCATGGTGAGAGAGAAGATGAACAGTGGTAGGAAGAGTGAAATAATAATAATATAAAAGCCTGAGCCAGCATGGTGATGTGTCACAGAGGCAGACGGGCAGTGCCTCCATCGACGTACAGTGTGTTTCTGAGTAGGACTTTGTGGAGCTGGAGATGTGTGCGGTCATTTTAATGGATGGCATATGGGTTAATACAAGATTTCCTGTGCGATGTTTATACACAAAGTCACAACAACGAGTCATGCACCAGCAATGCGTACAGGAAGTCAGTGGGCGGGCGGGGCTAACTGAGGACAGCAACAACTTCCACCTTCACTTGTCAATGACGTTCGTTCCTTAAAGGAGATTTCCACCATACGAAACAAAGTCATCCAACTACAGAACAAACAAATCCTTGTGCCTTCTTTCTAACAACCAAAACTCAAATATTTTCTGCACGCTTGAATTTATAATTAGGGTGTTAATAATGTGGCTGCACATGAGTTCAATTTTTATTAAAAGTTGCATTATATTGTTAGGTGGCATTGGAGTGACATATGATAGATATCTCCTTTGAGCAAGTGAAATGAACTAGTAAAAAACCAGTTAGCATTCTACAAATACGTCCGTGACGAGTAACAGAGCACAGAAAGTAATGAGCATTAGCAGCCGTCTTCTTTAGTTAGTCTTTGAAGGAGGTGTTAGTGTGAGGAAAGGAAACACTGTATGGACAGAAGAGTGAAAAAAGAAAAAACACCACCAGAACAAAATCACAGCCTGAACACTTGAGCACACGGTGACAAAAAGTGGAGGACCTGGTGGAAACACATTGTTAGAATAATCCGGATCAAGCCACGTGACAGAAAACAACCTTGTCCTGAAGAACGTGGCAAACATCTGAAAGAATCTTCTCGTTGGAGTCGTGATAGTGCTTCATATTTTGGTGCAAATTTCGGTGAAAAAGTCAAATATTGATACAAGACACAATCTGATGACCCCTGGATTCACACATGGTGTGTTTTAAAGGACCATACCAGCTTTGCAAGATTCATTCCAGTAAAAATGACAAGCAGTGTGAGAAAAGGATTGTGTTTTTTACCTGCATGGTATGAAAATCAACACAACTGTTCAGTGTCAGGTCCTTGGTTAGCAGGTATTCTGTGAGCCAGGCCATGAGTCCTGTATCACACACTGTATGGTGGCGCATCTGCAATGGCGCCGCAGTGTAAGTACAGCTCACTGCCCGGGTTGTTTCAGCCTCGCCTCATTAGCTTTGAGTTGTTGTTTCTTTGTTACTACAAGCTAGTCAAACCATGGCTTCCTTAACAAAATAATGTTGTGGACTGTCTGATGCACGTTTCAATGCACAGTGGAAAATGATGAATACATTGTCCATTGTGGGATAAGTACAATGTTCTGAACTGACCTGAAATAAAAATAAAACCTGACTTAAGCAATCTCACAAAAATATCAAACCCTTTTTTTTTTTTTTTTTTTTTTAACTCAGTCTGTGACTTGTTATTGACGATGTCACGGTAGTTGATTTTCATGTAATGCCGGGATGGAATTTAAAGACAATAATCTGTGACTGTATGACTTTAGAATGCATTAGACATGATTCATGGCTCATGGACTAGAACATGCAAAAACACTATTATGGTCCTTTAAAAAACAGATGATCTACACCAAAGAAAGTGAGCATGCATGCATCAACACCAAGAAACAGATTGATGGCCGCCGCAATACTTTGGCCACCACTCCGGTGGCTTCACACACTGTCACTGCTGCCCTGTGAAGCATGCACTAATGAAGAGGTGAGGAGGAGGAGGAGGAGGAGGAGGAGGAAGGAAAGGGTCTGCAGGAGGGTGACAGGTCCATGTGGCTGGCGGAACGACTGCCAAAGGCCGTAGAGGAAGAGAAGGAGGAACTTACATCACGCAGACAAGCAGAATTATAGTCCCCAAGGAGTTGTTAGTATGACAGTGTGGTTCTGGATCAGAGCACAGCGGACGGGGAGGAGCAAGAGGAAGAGGAGGGGGTGGAAGAACAGGAGGAGGAGAAGATAAAAGCCAGACAGGAGGGGGGGGGAGGGGAAGGAGGAGGGGAGATAGAGCGGGAAATGTTAATCAGGTCAAATCTGGCAAAATAAATGGAGGCATTTCAAAGGCAAGAGAGGCTGACCGGGAGAGATAATGTGGCTGATTGACTTCAGCTTGTGGAACACACAAACAGCAGTAAACACTCCCACCCACCCACCCAGCCATCCAGCCACCCACGGAGCTGGAAAGCACAAGTGCGACTTCCTGTAGATGCACTCAGGCCTGACAAACAGTGCAGGAGATCTAACATGGCTTAATTCAAACCGAGGGTAAAACATAAACTCTACTTAGTTTGTAACCAAATTCTTTCATGGCTGACTGGTTATTTAAATTATCCAGAATAATGACCAGGTGAATCTGATATCTGGTTTCCTTTTTTCATTTCATGGACCAATCAGATCGCCAATGGGCCAACTAGCAGGATACTGGCCGAAAATAGTTTCCTGGTCCTTTATCCCTCATACTCAGACAAATTCAGGTAGAAAAGTCATAAAAAAAAATGTTCATACACTCATTTAGAGAGTTGGTGGGTGGCAGAGTTGGTGGTGGAATTGCCAAGCTATATAAGTGTCTCTGATCCTTAAGATTCACTAAAACACACACACACACACACACACACACACACACACACACACACACACACACACACTCATCAATCATTCAAGACAGTGAAGCCCTATTGTTATTATTTTGTGTTTGCTGTTTAAGCTTAATTGACAGATTATTAAAACATTTTTCAATTAGAAAAATGAATGACTGTAACATAGGCAAACTCCACTGCGATCTTACTGCAGATGGTGGAAACTGGTGGACATGCAGAACATCTTGTGTGCCGTCCTTCTAAGTATTAAGGTAGTGTTTGGGTCAGTGTTTTTCAAGCACAACGTCAGGACATTGTGACCGACATGAGGAAGAACAATACAGATTGGCCTGGGTACTTAATGGAATTTAAACATGACCAGGCAGTTGGTTTTGACGTTGTCATTTATTTATTTATTTTGCCCTCACAAATGGCATCTGTTCAGCACATCACAGGACCCATTCCATTTTTAACATTTTGGGTATAGTCCATCAGAAATCCTGGCTGATCCTGTCAGCGTCAGAGAGAGATGACATCGATAAACTGAGTGACTTTCTAACTACAATCCTGATAATACTATTAACTGTCAGTCTATGACTTCCCCCCCCCTCATTTTCTGACAGATAAATCAGATTTCGGTTGAGCTTCAGTAACAGATAGTCGAAGCCAAGAACTAAAGCCACGCTGTGAGGAGGTTTCTGCCGTGAAGAAGACGAAGAAGAAGATGATGTAGAAGAAGAGGAAGAGACCTTAAAGAGCAGCTACATACAACACAGAGGCAAAGCTCAGTGTTACTGAAGGCAGAACAGTGCTTTCACATTACCATCTCATCAGTCAGTGCTTTCGATCTGAGAGGGAACAAAAAACAAAAAACGGGACATTTTAGTGACATCACTCTGACGAAGTGCAGACTTTGTCTTTGTCTCCAACCAACACGAGGAACCTCCTCCGCCGTGTCAGAGAAGCTCAGTGCTTGTGGGACCACAGAGGCCAGACTAGATGGAAGGCGAGTCGGTGGATCCAGTGTGTCTGCATATTTACCTCCAAGCAGCCGGGGGGCGCCCTGTCGGCCTCGGCCTGCCTGCCGCCGTCCCTCCTCCTCTCCTCGCGGACGCTCTGCTCCTGCAGCTTCTTGCTCAGGATGCGGGCGGCGTTGTCGGCCAGCGTGTGGCCCGGCGGCGCCGACAGGTCCTGCCGCTCGCTCGACGTTTCCGCCGCCACGAGCAGCTGCACGGGGCTGGGCGAGCGACCCCGGTGCGGACCCCCAGACCCTGCCCCCGGGGCCTCGGCGGGCGGGCGGGAGCGGCTGGGCGACTTGTTGAACTTCTGGGCGGCGGCGGTGGCGGCGGCGGCGGCATCGTAGGCGGCGACGGGCGTGTGGTCGATGATGTTGAAGAGGCTGGACAGGCCGTCATTGATGGTGGTGTGCACGGGGCTGTCGCGTGTGGTTGTGGAGCGCGCCCACGCCGACTCGCTGTTGCCTTTCTGGGGCGTGGTGGGCGTGGCGGCGCGGATACCGCCGGCAGTGCCGCTGGGTGCCTCGGCCTTGCCGGCCGCCGACACCTTGCGCTGGAGCTTGGGAGAGCCGTACTTGGGCGAGCAGCAGGGCCGCTCGAACTTGCTCTGCACGACGGGCGAGTACTGCACCTTGCGGGCGGCGCGGGAGGGCGAGGAGGCGGGCGTGCCGCCGCCCTTGGGCGTGAGGCAGCGGTGGGGGCTGCTGGTGAGGGTCCTCAGCAGGTCCGTCTGCAGGCCCACGCTGATGCTCTGAGTGGTCTGCGTGCCTCTGCTGGTGAGCCCGTTGGTCTGGCAGCCGCTCTCCCGGAGGACGGGCGGCGCCGGCAGCGGCGGCGGCGAGCGGATGGCGTTGCGCACCGAGATGGCCACCTCCTTCATGTCGTCGCTCAGGTTCCTAGAGAGCTGCAGCTCCAGCGAGGAGGCGAAGCCCACCGCCGGGCAGATGGGGGACTGGCTGGGGGAAGTCCTCAAACCGCCCCCGCCCTCCAGGAGCCCGCTCGCCCACCTCCCTCCCCCGAACACGTCGTCGGGCCCGCTGCCGGCTCCCGCCCCGGCCTCCCCCCCCCCGCCACCGCCGCCACCGCCGCCACCGCCGCCCCTCGACTTGGTCCCTTTGGCGAACAGGAAGTCCGAGTCCTGTGCAGTGGGGCCCTCGGCAGCGCTGCCGCCTGCTCTGGAGGGGCTGTGCAGGATGTGGATGCCGCAGTGCTCCACCCCGACGCCCACCGCCGCCCCCGCCGCTGCGCCGGCCCTCAGTGGGGAGCGGTGGCAGCGCTCCGGGCTGCTCAGGGTGCTGGTGGTCAGAGTAGCGCTGGTGGTCAGGAACCAGGACGCTGGTTGTAATGGGTCGAGGAGTGGCTCCGCGCTCCTGGCCGCCTCGGCACTGGGACACGCTGGGAAGTCCCAGCCCTTGTTGTTGAACTCCTCGATGTACTTGAGGTCGTCCGGGGAGAGGGGCGGGGTGACGTCATCTTGGCCCGGGTCACCGTGGCGGCTCTTGACTGGGAGGAAGGGCGAACTGTCCATCAGACGCTGGAAGTCACTCATGGAGCAAACAGACTTGGCTCTGTAGGAGACACATACACACACAAATAACACTGTAAAGTGGACGAATCAAGCCTCAAACACTGCTAGTACAGCTAGGAAATTCTTTACAAATGATAGAATATTAATTGCATTTAATGGTTCAGTGTACAACTTTTAAGGAAGACCAGTATTTAAGGAAGCCCACCTGACAGCTTGTTTTGTATACTATTTAGGGCACTGTCAGGCTTGCTTCCTGAAGCTTTTACCAATATAAGAATCATGAATCAAGTCAAATTTTACACACTGGATCTTGAAGTTGTTCATGTGTCTTAATAACCCAAGTAAGTTCGTCATATATTCCATCGTCTTGCCCATATGTCTGCCCATATGTCTGAGGATAAACTGCTGGTTACATTGTCAATGTCTTATTCAAACTATGATTCGTAACTATGTCATTATTGGAGCAGCGCTACACGTGATGCTCCAAACTCAGTTTTTAGGACACCTCTAGCCACGAGCTTACCTGAGCAGACTCCCGCCGCCCATTTCATCATCTTCATACTCAGGGTCACCTTCGCTCTCTGCAATCTCATTCAGAGCCTGAAACACAACAGTAGCTGTTATGAAATTGTGTATTAAGTGCTCACTGTACAAGAAATAAAATGTTAAAAAAATATACCCCAAAACTTATAGCGCCTGCTGATAGCGTCTGAACAGGTACATATTCTATACTAAAACAACAGCTGGCAGCTCCCTAAGGTGGATTTACTGTGGGAGCCGGGAGGTTGAAGACAAACTGCTAACGTCGGACTGGAATTACCTTGAGAGGACAAGTCTCACTGAAATTAGGTGAAAGCTACCAATTGCAAACCGGCAATCAGTTCTGGGTGTGAAGGGTGAAGTGTTTTCGACCTCACAGTGGTATAAGAATGAAAAAAATCATCTTTGAGATGCTATTCTGCAGGCCCTGGTCTGAACCAGTCTGCCCATTCTGACCTCTGACCCCTGACATCAACAAGGTATTTTACTCCACACAACTCCCACTCCTTGGATATTTTCTCACTCTGGTACAATTCTCTGCAAACCCTTCAGACTTGGTGACGTCAAAATGCCGGTAGAGTATTGATTTCACTTGAAGAAGTGAACCAGAGGGAAACATCATCTGTTGACCAAATCCGTTCAAGCAGATTCAAATATCTTTCGTCTCCATCAACTTCTGTGAGCCCTAAGAGAAGCGCACTGGTCTGACGTCAGGAACGGTGAACGCTTTGGTCTGTTTGCTCGGTAATACCTCCGTCATGCAGGGGAACTTCTTCTCACTGTCCAGCCTGGAGGGCGGTGGTACCTCCAGGCCCCTGAGGGGATCCAGAGTCAGAGCGTCCAGGAACAGGTTCTCCGTTGGGCCCTTTAGCCGCCCGGCGGATCCCTGCTCCTCAAGCACGGCCTCAGAGTCTGAGTGGGAGCGTGTGGGAGGGGCGGGGACAGGAGAGGATGTCCGAAAGGAGTGTGGCGACCGTGGGATCGCATCCTGAGGGGAAAACACTCCTCGCTGGCCGTCTTTGGCGTCAGCGCCTTCACCCTGCCGTGTGCTGAGCTCTCTCTGCAACTGCACAAAGACAGAAATGTAAATATGAGGTGAACAATGTCAAAGTCTGTTCAGTCAACTGTGCAATTATATCCCTTTGTTGCATGTCATCCACCTGGATGTCTAAATCTATGAGCAGAAGAGCAGTGGACAAGGACTCTGGGTAGCCCTCAACCAAGGAGGAACAGGGTGATCAGTGATCATGAAGTCAGATGGATGGAAATGAGTTCTACGGAAGCATCGTCACACCTCTCCACAAACTAGCAGAACCAGCTTCAGAACCACCACATTTCTTTGTTCTTAGTGTGTGAAAGTGATCTTGAAGTGTCTTTTAAAGATGCTGATTTAAATGTCTCAAATCATGCAACACTTATTTCATCAATGTTTGTTAAAATATTTGTTCTTTGTGGTGTGACAGCGGTTTTGGCAGGAAGCAGTTTGGCTGTTGACCAGTTTGTTCTGGTTCACAGTGACATACATGAATAATGTGTCCACATTAAAATGAGCCTCAGCAGTTCCCCTTTTTATGTGATTAAAGTGAACTCAGTGTCTCATAGGCTGTTATTCCTACATTATCAGTTAATAACATGCACTAATCTTCTATTAATGAGTGCCAGAAACTCACAACGGAACAAGGTGGGACGCAGTAGTTTGTGTAATTACATTTTCCCGGACACATCAATAATTCAGCCATGTGCTGTAACTTTCAATGGCTCTCGGCATTTTGTCTCAGTGTTGTGAATTCACCAAAGACCAAAACATGGATCGTCTATCAAGAGGAAAGACACATCCTGCTCAGCAAAGACTCCTCATCCACAGTAAAACTTTATTTTCATGTTCATTATGTACAAATTATATGTAAAGAGAGATGACCCTTAACCTGCTGTCTCCATTGATTTATGTTTTCTGTATGTCATGCATGAAAACTTGTCAATCTTGTAAAGCAAAAAGAATCAGCAAGTTATCAAAAAGACTAAAAAAAGAGACTTAGAGACTTTCTCCTCTGTTTGGGTCCAAAAATAATTTCTTTGCCAACAC
Source organism: Nelusetta ayraudi (assembly GCF_046127955.1). Lineage (NCBI taxonomy): Eukaryota > Metazoa > Chordata > Actinopteri > Tetraodontiformes > Monacanthidae > Nelusetta > Nelusetta ayraudi. The sequence goes on along the minus strand of NW_027466061.1, from coordinate 19,694,986 downwards.
AACTGCAGGACGATGCTGTTGATAGTGTTGGCTCTAGAATTTATAACATTTCTAAGCTGGCAAACCAATTGAGCAGACACTGCTGCTGCCAAGGCAAAGATCAACGCCCAATTTCACAATAAGTGACAAGAATTTGGCCCAATCCCTCTGATTCGTCACTTCACACTTATATACATAGAGTATAAGTGTATTTATCTTATATATAGACGACTCCATCCTGCTCCATCGCTTAACTCCAACTTGGCCTTTACCTTCTCCATCTTGCGGTGGAGCTCCCTCATGCCACTGTCCCACTCCTGCCGCTCCCGGTCGAAGCGCTCCAGCAGCTCGGCCCTCTCGCGGCCCCACCTCTTCTCGCCGTGCTGCAGCTTCCAGCGGAGGTCCAGCGAGGCGCTGTGGCTCTCGGCCAGCAGGCGCTGGTGCTCCTCGCGCTCCTGGTTCAAGATCCACTCGGGGTCTCTGGTCACTAGACCTTCATCCCCTTGTGCTTCGCCCCGCACTGAGTCTTGGGCCTCCAACTCCAACTGGTCAGAGAGTGAGACATTGATTTGAGGCGATGCAAAAACAACGGGACTGTCCTGTGGACGGAAGCTGGAGTGGCTGTCCAGGGCTGAGATTATAAAGGTAGCTAATCTTGTTTGTAAGGCCTTGCGTAGTAGTCAATCGCAGTTTTACAATTAGGGTGCTACTGTACGTCAGTTCAACGTTTGTAATATTAGATTTGTACGTGTATTCGTTATTGTCATTGGCTATCTTGTTTGATCTTTGTTCTGTGATAATCTGTTGTATGGCCATTTAGGTCAAATCACTGGAAAGTGCTCTATAAGTTTATTGCGGCTTTGCTTGCTTGAAAGTGTGACACTGACTCAAATAAGAAAAAATAAATAAACAAACAATCAATCAATCAAGCAATCAATCAATCATTTTCACTACCCTTCCAATTGGGTCAACACATTTTAAAGTTTCAGAAAAAGTTGTTAAAAAACATCATCAGCTATTAAAGCTTGAAAACAATGCTGTCATTTCCTTCTTAGTATTTAAACAATTTAAAAAAAAAAAGCCTTCCTGGTGCCGACTATGAGGCAGCAACATGCATTGTTTCCATTTTGCTTCATTGGCAGAAAAGAATCTAATTGGTCTGTGTTGAATATGATTGACGAATGAGAAAGGTTATCCTATAACTTCATTTTGTTTTGAGAGTTTCTCTTCAGCTCCATCTAGAATAGATGTGAGAATTGCGTCAAATGAATTTAGTAGGTTTGCAGTTTAATGTGTAAATAAGTCATATAAAGATATGATATGATCAAGAATTCACAGCAGAAATCAGGTATGCAAGGCTACAATTAGCTCTAACTTCAATTTCCTTTTACATTTAGACTAGTCACATATCCATTAAAAGTGTTGATTTAAACATGAATAAGGCATAAGTTTATTGAACAGAGTACGTAAAAACAACCATATTTGCAGGAAGGAACGCAAACTCACTAGGAGCTCACACAGGAGTGAGGGCTGTCTTCCAAATTAGTTCTCTTTTAACTACCTCTGAGTCTGTGTCAGAGATTAAGTGAAGAGAGTGAGAATCTACACAGTTGCCAACAGAAGCTTCTCTCCAGAAGCTTCTCTTTTCTAGGCAGAGTGGAGCCTCTGTAATCTCCTGAAGAGCTTGGATCCACAGCATAACGCCCCGACCAGAGTGTGTCGTACTGGAGCTGCGAGAGGAGCGAGTCCTCAAACGTCAGTGCAAACAAGCAAGCGAGTCCTTTCCACAAATGCTTCCTGTAATGGCTCTGAGAAGTGTCTGATGTCACATTGGAGGGTAAAACGTGCTAATATAGGAGGGAGACTTTGTGTGTACTGTAAGACTTTATAAATAGGGACAGTTATTCTGGAGGCGTTACACTGCGCCAGTGACCAAAGGAGAGAATGAAACCCGAGTCAGTGTTCCGGAATGCTGGTAGCTGGTAGCACATGGCTAATTACACCTTATATGTCGACACAAATATACAATATGGGGGTTATTTACGGCTTCGCTCTATTAACTGTAACATTGAACATGAGTATGAAGATTGTTGATCTGATGCAGCATTTAATTTCATTTACCCATTTGGTAAAGAGCAAAGAAAGAATCTATAAAGGAGAAGCCTATTCAAAACAAAAAGAGGGCAAAAAATGAGTGGGTGACAGGATGGATGCTGCACCACATTTAGAGCAGAGAAATGTTTCTGTTTTGTTTTTGTTTGTTTTTTTACTTTGTATATACAATATTTATAGCACACTATTTTGAATATTCTTTCACACTCTAGATCACACTCTTGTCTCAATCGGCCTTTTTGGCTTAAATTTGGACTGCTTGACTACATAAAGTGCCTTCACACTGACAAGCAAGCACTATGGGACTACTCTACACTCTCAAGGAACACAAAATAAAGAAAGAAAAAGAAGTGGAAGTGTTCAAATGGAGGAAGTGTTCTTTTGAACCTTGTGTGTTATTTGGGACAAGTTGATCTTGATTAGTGAACTAAACAATTGTAAACCACGTTAAAGTGCTATTTGGGACACCTTTGACCATTACATGCAGCATTAATCTGATAAATGGCATATGTTTCACTGCAAAAATACTAAAATTGTCTGACAGAAATCCAACTTTTTCTTTGGCATGTCGCTCAACAAGTATCCTGATATCCCTGCCTGATATAAGAGTGGGCAGGTTGATGAGAGGAGAACATGAAACTGAATGTCTTCACCCTAATTTAAGCTTTTAAGCACTCATTTTGGTGAAGATGAAGATGTTCCCTTAGCTATTAGGTACTCAGCCTCCCATTAGGATTATGTGAGGGCTCTTTAATGGCTGTCCTGGCTATACTGAGAAGTGCTTTGAGGCTCAAAGCTGAATTTTAAATTTACGTTGAGTCAAAGCGCTAGTTTGCGATGTCTTAAACTAGATAAGCCTTACTTTTATTTCCTAACGCTTTTAAAATTTATGTCCACTTAGTTTTTCAGCGATGACGTGAACATCTTCTACATTTACTGCATTTAGCTTGACAGGGTTTACCGAAATGGCAAAGGGCTTTGAACTTTGGACGCTGGAAGTCACTCATGGAGCAAACAGCAACACTGGTTTACTGGAGGTGTGTTGTAATTAGTGAAGAGGCAAAGCATGTTTACTGTCGCCTCGCTGAATCCACCGACAGCTTATGACCCCCCGACTGCGTCCTGTCCCCTTAAGGAGGGCGACACTGAGACACCATCTGTACCTGTGCGACCTGGCACTTCATCTCTGCCCATTTCATCTCCCAGGCAGCTTTGTCGTTGGCGTAGGACTGCTGCAGTTGGCATCGCCGCATCTCCTCCTCCTGAAGCTCCTCCCTGAAGTCATCCAGCAAGGTCCGTAGGGCCTGCAGCACCTGCCGGTTTTCCCCGAACTGCACACATAGAATTCAACAAAAGGAGGAGACACTGAAACTCATAATCTGGCATCATGTGTCTTTGTTTGTCCAAAAACTCTCAGAGCTAAACTGTTTTAACTTTGAATTCTTCATCTTGTTAATAATTCTGTTCCAAACCTTTTGTAAAGGGCTAGTATGGGTATGTAATAAAAGATTAGGGGAAGAAGCTAAGTTGAGGTAGTAACTTCTCGTATACAGTGATACTTCAGCCATTTGGTCAGGAACAAAACAAAACAACAAAAGTTTCTCCGGTCCCATTTAAAGATCAGCCCTAGTTTTAATGATGGCTCCTGGGTAAAAGAGCTATGACATCTACTGGGTCACAACAAAGAGAGCAGCATTTTATTTTTGAGCTGTCTACTTGGAGAGCTTTGTGGGGAACCATGTGCCTCTGGTGTTTCTGCTCCACAGAGTCTCCACGTCTTGGCAGGAAGCAGCCGAGCACAAAGGAGTCTGGGATTAAAACATTACCTGGAGGTATCACCACAGCACTGCCAGCCCTACCCACCATTGCTCAGGGCACAATAGGATATCGGGTGCTAAAAGGCCACAACATGCAAAAAAAACCAGAACTCTACTTGAACTTTGTGTATGACAGGTTCCCAACAGATCAACTAGAAACAGCCTTCCAGCTTTCTGCCAGGCATGAGCAACAGACAATCAAAGCAAGCTGGAAGCAAATTTGCTATTTTGAGAAACCCACATGAAGGTTTCCTGTAAAGTCTACAGTACTTAAAATCATACGCTGAGACGGTTGAGTGAAACAGGTGATATTGCCCATTGCTCCACCACTATGTTTGGATTTGTACACTCACCAGCCACTAAATTAGGTTAAATGCTTATTTGCGTGTTAAGACAAATAGCCAATCAGCCAATCACATGGCAGCAACCCAATGCATTTAGTTGTGTGAAAAATGCATTGTTGATATCAGGGGGAAGAGGAGACTGGGCAGACTGCTTGTAGAGAATAGAAAGATAACAGGAACTCAAACAACCACTGGTTATTGACCCTGTCTGACCCTGAAGCAACGACACACGCACGCACACACTCTCAGCAAGGCGTACCCAACGAAGCTGCCAGTGAGTGTAGAAAAGTTACATTTTGAAGGTTTTCAATGTTTTTGAATTGAAGATTTTTTTGTTTTCAATTCTGTGGTTAAATAAGACATGGTAGGATGCAGATTGATAATAGAAAGTTTTGTGTGACAATATGAAACTGATCATGTTACTGTGTGAAAACTATCATGTTATATAGTGAGATATGTATTATGTTAAAAAAAAGAAAACTTCACACGGGATAACATTTGACAATCAAAGGCTCATACTGCGTTTAAGTAACTTGACTGCAATTCACCTGACTCCAGTGCAAAATCATATCATCAGAGCCAAACACTTGTGGATACGATGCTGAGGTGGGGTAGATTGCGGGTGCAGTGTCCTTGCTATTAAACTGATGCTGTCTATTCTTTGTGGATCTGGCCGTAAATGTTGACTGTGTTAATATATTCCACTGGTCATCGGTATTTACAGAGTTTACGCAGCACTTTAACGTTATTATATGCTGGCAGAGCCAGACAGAATAATCCCACTCTTCTCTTAGCACCCAGTAAAGATTACGCCCAAGTCCTCCTCAAAAACCTCCAATGACCTCTTAAATGCTATTATGTCACCTCAGCTGCAGGAATTATCTGCGCTGTATTAATCACTGGTGCACTTGCTGACTAGAGCAAAAATTTGCTCTCCTTGTCTCTGGGCACAAGTCACACCAGAAGGATGTGGCTTTCCACAATGGAAAGCCACAACATCAGATCATTTTGCCAACCATCTCAGTGCCACAGTGAAACAATCCACCCCCCTGCTTAAAAAAAAAAAAAAAAAAAAAAAATTCCAACAGCGCAACAAGAAAGTGGAGCACTTACTGTTGCTTAATAATGCATCTAACCCCTTTGCTTCAGTTTTACAAAGTGACCGACATAGAGGGTGAGCGTAGATCCCATCACACGCTACGTCCGGATGAAGACGTGCTCCTCTGAAACCTTCTCAACAACACAGCCCTCCTTTTCTCCTTTGAATCAAGCTGAGAGTTTTTTTTGTTTTTTTTTCCGTATGAATAACAAGCCAGCTGAACTCGAAATAACTGCTGCCTCGCTCTCGTTATTCCCGGCCCAAATGCTCATCAGCAAATCACGGCAAATTAAAGCTCCGCGGCCAAACCATCCTTCTGAACATGGTCACAATGAATGAAAATGGGGATGAAAGGCTCAATGTCTGAACCTCGGTACAGCAATTTGGTAGAGATGAGAAAAGAATGTTTTATTCACATTGCGTCTGTGTGTTTCAACTTGAATATTTGCACAATGTTGAACTTCTTTTGGAAAAAAAATATTCCAGTTGTGCCAACACTAATATATCTATATTACAAGCTGGCATACCAGATTGTAAAGAGTGCAGAGCACAGTGATGTGTACACTATAGTGGTATTGTGCCCATTACGTGCCAAGAGGTCCCTATTTTACTATGACCGAGTATGATGGCCACACCAAGGAAGAGGAATACTCTTACTCGCTTTAAAAAGAGGGATAACATTTTATACAGTTGGATTTGAAGACAAAAAAAAGGTATCTTGCTTATAAACCAAAAGTATTTTGATAACTGTGACACCTCTAAGGGGACACAGTGATGTAGAAGTCAGTACTGTCACCACGCAGCAAGAAATTCTCAGATCCACTCCCTAGACTGAGGGCCTGCTGGTGTGGAGTCAGAAGCTTCTGTCCAGCTACTCCATCTTCTTCCCATAAACCAAAGACCAAGACCTTCGGACCCAAAGGCTAATTGGCAACTCCAAATTGTGCGTAGGTGTGAATGTGAGTGTGGACGGTGGTTTGTCTCAATGTGGCCCTGTGATGAACTGGTGACTTGTAACCCCAACCTTCAGACATATAGATTGGCTCCAGCAACCCTGAGTGCAAGAGAAGCAGTGATGGAAAATGGGTGGTTGGATGAATCAAACATTTGTTGAATTGAAACTATCCTCTATATAAATCCTATGAACAACATGTCCACATGGCAGTGAGGGTTTATTTCAGTAGATTAATATAAATAGAGAGCTGTTGACTCAATGTAAACAGATTGGACCAGCCAGTGACAAAAATGAGGCCAGTGCAAACTCACCTTAAAGTCCATGGGAAATTAAGACGGGCACTCAAACTTGTTCAATGCACTTTCTAATATGGTTTTGTTCTTCATTGGTTCCAGTTTATCTCATTTACACTGTTCCAGATTTGGAGCAGAGGTCTGTCCGGAAACCCTGAAATACTCTGCAGTTTGTGATGTACCCCATCAAGGCTATCAACAACACAACCACAGAGCAGAGAGTGGCTCTTCCTGCGGCTGTTCATGTTACTCATCTAAAATGAAAGGATCGATTTAGTGAAAGTGACAGGCAGAAAATCATATCCGCATTCGCAGGCTTACACCAGCTTTTAGATCACAGTGACTGATGAGCGAAAAACTACATTGATGGTAAAGGATATTTGGTTTGTTATTGTTCATAAAGAAGACAGCTGAGTCACTGGGGTCTCAGGGTTAATTTGATTCTAAAAGCCGACATAAATCCAGCGCAGCGCCGGTAACCAGCGTGTGTGTGTGTGTGTGTATGTGTGTGTGTGTGTACCTGTCGCTGATGCTGCAGGTGGTGTTCTGGGGATGGCAGTGGGAGGGAGGGGCCGGTGTCGGCGACACCTCCTGGCGTCTGTGGCGAACACAGTCTGTCGTCTCCAGTCGGCTCTCCTTCCGCCTGCTCCACAATCACTCCCAGCTCCGGGATGCCCTCTAACTTCTCCAACTGCAAGAGATGACGGAGCTGTCAAAGCCCCGGCGCTCTCCGCTGGACGAGAGCAGGCCTGCATCAGCTTCCTGTTGCCCTGAGTGCCCGACTTACTGAAGTCCATAGAATCATCGTCTACTATTCGACTGCCGTGAACGCCACTTCATCTCCACACCGATGCAAAGCTGCAGTGGCAGTCACTCAGAGCTCACTACGAGCATAACCAATGAGCGAGTTTATTGAGTGCTGGTGCAGTTGCCATATTTGGTACATTAGGTCTTGAGTACAAAAAGACGGGGGATGAATTTTCAAAAAAAGGTAAAACATCAACTTTTATATTTTGTCCCTAAAAAGAAAAAACTAAACCGGAATACATTCAGGACAAAACAAACTTCCACAACCCAGGACTAAAAAAAGTTTAGCAAGGATCACACAAAAACCAACCAGGTTTTCTTTCAGGTGAAGTTGTATGTATGTATAAGCCAAATTCACCGATTGTCAATTAGGGTCCTGTAACGGTATGTTTAAGAGGGCAAAACTTCTCCACTCTGAGGAAGAAGCAGTGACGGGGGGGATTTTCATCAAGCAGAAGGTTCAAATTTAGTTTGATGATGAGAAACTGCATAAAACATCAAACTACCATCAATCAAAATGCAGCTGCACTATTGAAATCATTAAAAAAAGGAAAGGGACCACACAGAAAGACCTCATGAGACACCCCATCCAGGCCAAGTTTGGTGCTGTGACTTTAACTGTGACCATCACAAGTATTCACTCCCTGCGAACAATTCCACAAAGTCAAGCGCTATGATGTTGAGCTGACACACTGATCAGCTGCTTCACCTCAAAGCCCTGGACTCACCTCCTGGTGGCCCTGGTTCTCCTCAGAGAGGCTGTCTTTGTGCCCGAGCCTCCAGTGCATAAGGATGGACCTGAGCTTCATGTAGAAGATGACGGTGTTGCGTCTGAAGAGGCGCAGCTCTTGCTGCAGCAGCGCCCGCTCCTGAGGCCATGGCACGTCATGACTCTGGAGCCCTGGCAGCTCCAGGCTTCCTCGCTGGGCCTCCAGGCGCAGACGCTCGTCGTCGTGCTGTGGAAGGAAGCGAGGACAATGATCTGCTCAAAGGCTCTTTTAAACATGCATTTATTTTCTTCATTTCAAGGAATGCGGTGAAACACTGTCAGACTTCACTCCTCTACCTGCGGAAGGACAGTTTCCCGTTCGTCCGTGGCCAGTCTCAGCCTTCGCTCCTGATCCAGGCGATACTGGATGTCAGAGGCAGGAGTTTCCCGATGCTGAAGTCAACGAAAGCGCAGCACAGTTACTTGAGTGAAAGTTCAGCTCGCTCACATCCCTTATCAAACCCTTAATTTAACCTGCGCTCACTTGTTCTCTTTGACTTCCGCTGTGAGAAAATCATTCGCGTGCAAAACTTCCAATGAGATGTGACGGCCACGCAAGGAAACTTTCTTTAGAAATTACTGAAAAAAAAAGAAACTGTCTGCTAGAGAAAACAAACTTCGCCCTAAGTGTGAACAGTGTGAAGATTATGATGAACTAAATTTGTTTGCCGCATTTCTATTTTTTCAGTCACAGTCTGAATTTTCCTCATTTTTGAGCTGCTAACTGCTGGTGACTAATGATGATATACTGTTTAGTTTGGCTTTTTGATGGGTAACTCATAACAAAATACCACAGTAGTCTCTCAAAGTGTCTTCTTTACTGACAAGGTATGTTAAATGCTAGGGGAAAAAAAACATAGTTTGTGTAATGCATGTGGCAGGTTGGTTTCATTAACACAATCTTGCAATGAAAAAAGAGAGACCAGACTCTGATCATTTGGATAATTTTCAGCAACTCCTGCCGCTTCTGTCCTGCTTGTGTTTTGCTCCTGCGCCCTTCCGACTGCAAGTTGAGCTGCTCAGCGTGTCCTGGCTCTGGAATCACCTTGCTGTCGGCCCAATGTCAAATGCAAATGACACAGGCTGACAGTGCAGCGCTAATCCTGCCGCATCCGAGCTACTCTCCCCCGTTGACACGCCGCAACCGGCGGATTATGCTGTGGCGAAGCGCACAGGCGCACAAAGAGCACCGCACCAGTGTGCACTCAAACTGTAACTGTAGTAGTAACGTGTCACGTCAGGCAGCCGGGGCTGGCCGTTGCATAACGGCGAGAAATCTCTCTATGAACACGAGTATGAGGCGGCGATTATGAATCAGCGGCAGCGATTACGCTGGCCGTTTATAAAACAGCCGAGTCACTGAAAGATTTAAAGGAATCTGAGCGCCGGCTCGCGTCACTGAGAGAGCCCTTTGAATTGCACCGCGGTGGCTGCGAGTGTATTGTGACAAACCTGTCAAGGCAGGACTTTTATATATGCTTTCAACCCGCTGAGCTGAGCCAAGACAGTGCAGCCGGCAGTGATGAAGTGCGGCAGAGGGCGTTACGACTGTGCCACTGTGTGCAGACTCAGCTGATGATGGGCCCTTCAATGCAGAATATGTTGTCAAAGCAACTATTTTTAAAAAAGCAAAAAAAACAATGCAACGTGTCGTCTCTCTCCAAAGCACTGAATCAAATGTCCGGGGGGGGGCGGCGGGGGCGCATGGCATGAGCTCAAAAAGCAGCGAAATAGAAATAAAACCCAAAGAAATAAAATCAGAAATAAAGATCAGTGGTAGTGGGTAGTATTCAGTGTGAGTGAATGAAGAAGTGAGGTTGTGTTTAGAATTAACAAGTGACTGAGGCTGGAGTGTCACCAGACATGTTCAAAACTGGCCAGATTGGACCAAAACGGTGCTCAGGAATTTATGGTTTTCCCAGAAATAAATGTAAATATTTCAACAGGGTACAGGTTGTCTGTTGTTGGTGATCAGAGCTGATTTGTGCCTGCACATCCTCATCATCATCAACATCATCATCACTTTGTAGCACTGTAGGGCATGATTAGTCTTTCTCTCCATGGCGCTCAGACTCTCAGCACGCTAATTAATGATTGGTTGGTTTTCTCCTCTCTGCCATCTGACCATCAAAACGCATTTGTGCAAAAAGCAATTATTGCAACCTCTTTTTTTTGGACTTGCGCTCACCATGGAACAGGAAGGACTTGGTGCCCTGCAGAGAAGCCAAGTCAGACTTATTTCATTTCTCTTAATTCAAATGACAGGTCTCTGTTTGACAGAAGGGCTGTGCAGCGGGCTCGTGGTGGAGGCAGTGTCACCTCAGTGCTACAGGTGGGAGGGAAAATAGAGGAATGGGGAGGCACTGACCTCTGCTCTTAAAGCCAGGGGCCTGTGGTACCTAGTGAGTCCAGTGGCTCCCCTGCTCTGGGCCGGGCCCACGCCCTGGCTCTGGGGCTCCACGCCTCGCTCCTGTCCTAGACGCCACTCCAGCTCATCCCTCTGACCGGACTGTGAGTGGTGCGGGGTGGGGTGGGGTGGGGGAGAGGGAATGAGGGAAAGTGATGGGAGGAGTGTGAGGGGTCAGAGGGGATGGGGTGACAAATGCGGGATAGAGGGGAGGGAGGGCGGGTGGTTGGCAAGATGTGTGACGTCGATGGTGGACAAATCAGACAAAGGACAACAAACGGTTTTGGAGGGGACGAGGAAAATAAATCAGGCGGGGCGGAAGGAGGGGGGGGTAATTAAAAAAGAAAACGGGTAAAGAATATAAGCGGAGGTGGGAGACCAACTAATAGACTACATGGTGCGGAGAACGGACTAGAGTACGAAGAAGAGCGCAAAAAGAAAGACCAACTTAAAGATGACGGCGTAAGAGAGAGATGAGAAGAGAACGAGAATGAGGATGAACAAAATCATGGGCTGAAACATCTGGCGGGAACACAAAGAGGAACAAAGAGAGGGAGTCGGGGAGGAAAAGAATGCAAAACACTTGTTATGAAGCGCATGCAATGAGGGATACATGAGTCCAAACCAACAGCGGAGAGACACCGCCGTCAACAGCCGAGCGGCTGCCTGTGTCTCACGGGAGCATCGACCAAGTTGGCACACTGCAGGTTGACCGTCAGCGCTATTAAAGAAGACTCAGGAGTCTCCCCCTGCACCATCTTATCGTGTTGGTTAGAATATTGGCCAGCTTGAAAGAAATGTATCCTTTCACGCAAAAAAAAGGTATCTTCCAAGGTGTACCTATTAAGGTCAAAGGTCAAAAATGAAGGCATGGCCTGATGACTGTGTTCATTACGAGTGGTTATTGTAACTTATTTCAATGTTATTGTTACATTAGCCAAGGTATTTAACTTTTAATTTAGGTTAGTTGCAAGAGATCTTTCATTCAGAACGCATGACATTTCACTTCTCACACGCACAGGAGCCACGAAAATATGACATCCTAGAAGAAGGTCTGGGTCCTGAGTTGAAGGTCTGAAGGTTCAGTCGGACACAATACATACTGCAGGAATGTGATCCCCAATAACCTGCCGTCCAGATGACAATATACTTGAAGTGGCACTGTTTCTCGTCTTGTGACTTTTATGCAAATCTGAAGATATCCAAGTGGAGTAGAACGACGCGCTTTCAACCCCGTCCGCGTAACTAAAACCACCCAGCGTCACCCACAAACACCAGCACATCCAGCAGGCAGTGGGGCAAAGCAGAGATCAGTCCTTACGTAGAGGGTGAGTGTGCGTGTGTGTGTGTGTGTGTGTGTGTGTGTGTGTGTGAATGGGGTTGCAACTCAGCCCAGAGGTAAGTCTAATATGAAGAAGTTGTGCACCTCTGTTGACCGCAGCAGGAAGTGGAATTCCAGCCAGCCGGCCGGCTTCTTCCATCATGATGGAAACTCTGGTTTCCAACTCGCCCTTTTCACTGAAAGCAGGTTGCTGAGAGACTCTTTTTAGGGTTCGTCTCCCTGGCAACAGCATGTGGTCAGCCAGCCCACGTGTGTGTGTTGTGCGCGTGTGTGTGCGCGCGCGTGTGTGTGTGTGTGTGTGTGTGTGTGTGTGAGATGATATGTTGCGCAAACATCAGCAGCTTAAACCATCAATGTGCCATAATGACTCATACTCTTGGTCATGCAGCGGTCCACTACATTGTGAACCCAGCCAGATGGAGGCAGCTCTCGTCAGTCTTTACAAGCGTTCATACAAAGCACCCTTTTCTTTTTCTTTTCTTTTTTTTATTTAAAAAAAAAAGCACCCACCCTTGGCCCTGGTGGAGTGGAGGGGCCAGGCGGTGGCGGCAGAGGGTGAGTGCAGTGTGAAGAAGCAGGCAGTGGTGGTGGTGGTGGGGGGCTGCCGCTTTATGAGGATGCACATGGAGATGCTGATGTGAATGTGGCAGCGGCGGTGCAAAGCGGTGATGGTGGCGGTGGTCAGGGGAGGGGCTGGCGGTGGTGCCAGTGTGGTGGAGCTGGGTGGCTCAGGTCGGAGCGTGGGGCGAGCGGTGACGCTAGCTACTCAGCATCTCTTCGGACGATTTTTCTGTCTGAGCTGCCTGGTGATGGTCCAGTCCAACTGCTACAAACTTGTGCTAAGAGGCTCCTGATGATGCTTGGAAATGCTCAAAGTCATTTCAGGAGGTTATAACTCGGCTGAACTCGCGACAGGACATGTATTTGCTGATTGAGCAGCGATGCCTCGCCACCTGCTGGAGGCACCGTGAGTTACAGACAAACGCTCCCCTCAGATCTCGCTGTACGCAAAAACAGAGCATTTTCAAGTTTACGCTGAAATAATAATAGACGTGTTTTGTTTTTCCTCTAGAACGTCACGGCACGGCACGGCTAGCAAGTTTGGGCACATTGACTAAATGTCGGTTTGGGTCCTTCTCCCATATTAATCTAATTAATCTAATTAATCATAGATTAATCACATTATGCTCCAGTATTCGCACCTCAATGTCACCGCTTCAAGGCTGCTTTGTTATTCAGAGCATAGTTTTTACACGCACTGGAGATGTCATTTGGCATATTTTACCCTTGATTTTTCTGGTTACAATAAGGTCGAACCTGAAATCATTCATCCTTTTACTAATTCTCAGTTGGTATTTTTGTGAATAAATTGTTGTAGTGAGTTTAGTGTATCGAGTTTTTGTGTGCGTCAGTCTGACATGATTACGCTGCCAGAACATTTTGTGTTTTGCTTTGATGTCAACAATTGTCCATACTGTATTTTCCCACGAGACCTTTACTGTGGTTGGATGCTGATCGACACTCTTGTGCAAGAATTGGAACAACTTTGTTTGCAGCGTCGCTGCCCTCTCTCTCCATCCACACCCCCCCTCCACCCCCCCCACCCCCTGCCATGTGGTCATCAGCCAGACTGAGATTTATTTTTAGCAAAAAAAAGGGAAAAAGCAGCCAAAGAGAGAAAAGACAGAGAGGAAAAAAGAAACCACCAGCGAGGGTCACAGAGCGTCTGTCCACTGAACCCACCTGGAAGTCAGTCACCAGGTCTCTTCCGAAGGTGCCGATGGGAGAGTCCCGGGACATGGAGGTGACGGAGGACAGGAAGCTGCTGGACTCGGTCAGGTTGGGCATCGGCGACAGGTCGTCCGTCCTCTCCCGCAGCCCCTCCCCCACGTGCTCCAGCTTCTCTGTGAAGATGTGCAACTCGGTGCGGAAGGCCTTCATGCGGGTGTTGATGGTGTCCAGGACCTGGCCGTCCGCTCTGCCGCTCCCTCCGCTGGCCCTCCCCTCCGGACCCTCCCCCGTGGTCACCAGCAGCAGCCTGCCCTCCAAGATCAGGCTGTCGGTGTCGGTGATGAGTCGGTCCACCGTCTTGCCCAGCCGCTCCGCCTCGCGCTTGACGTTGGCGAAGGACTCGCGCTCCTCCCTCCTGCGCAGCGCCAGCTCGGAGGCACTCAGCTCGCCGCCGTCCGACGGCTTGCCGCTCCTGAAGCCGGAGGTGGTTCCCGTCTTCTCCATCAGCTCCTCCGAGTCGCTCTCACCCCCGACGGGACCCTCCCGCTTGGGCTGGTGGAGGAGGAGGAGGTGCGCCGCCGCCGCCTCCTCCTCCTCCTCGTCCCTGTGGCTGGTGTCGCTGTTGGCGTCGGCGTCCCGCGGGCTGCCGGTGCGAAGGCCCAGGTGCGCCGCCAGGTCGCATCGCTGCACGTTGGACATGAGCACCCGGTTCTCGTACTGCAGCTTCATGACCTTCCCGCTCAGCTCGTTGATTTGCATCCTGGCCGATTTGAGCTCCTCCATCGTCACGCCGCTGCTGTTGGCTCCATTGCCGGCTTTGAAAAACACGCCTTCGTCCTCGTCGCCGAGCCCTGGGCTTCCCCCTCCTCCTCCTATGCCGGGGCCAAACTTGAAGCGGTTGAGCTCGGACGTCAGCTGCCTGTTGTGGTCCTCGATCTCGGAGATGGAGCGGCGCAGCAGCTCGGCCTCCTCCTCCACGAACTGCAGGTGGCGCCGGAGCTCGCCGGCCGACTCCAGCGCGTCGCCGCCGTACGGCGAGGACGGCATGCTGGAGAAGGGCTCCCGGCCGAAGCAGTCGCGCTCGTACTGGCAGCGGATGTCCTCGTTTTCGGCGCGCAGGCTGCGGTTCTCCACCTCCAGCTCCACGATCTTGCGGCCCAGGATGTTGGCCTCCTCCTCCACCAGCTTGAGGCGCAGTCGCAGCTCCGCCTCCCGCGTGCTGTGCGGACCGCCGCCGGGACAATCGGCCAGCGGCAGGGGACTGTCCACGTCGCCATACACCGACTTGTACTTCTGCAGCTCCTGCTCCAGCTCGTCCTTCTCGCGCCCCAGCTTGGCCATCTTCTTCCTCATCAGGCCCGACTCCTCCTTGGCAAACTGCAGCTGACACCTGAGGTCTGCGCTGTCATCCTGCCAATGAAGAGCAACCGTTAAAGACTGTAGAGCACTGTGTGTAATGCTGTGTGTCACTCAACGTATTGAAGGAAAATAATGTAGTGTTGCAGTAGAAGTGTTTATGGAAGATTGCTTTCTGCTTGGTGGTCACTATAGCGTATTTTGGAAAACAAACAAACAAACAAACGGGTTGTACAGGAAATAAACAAGTATGACCATTATGTTAAAAAGGAGTAGGATTAAATAAGCAAATGCTCCTTCCTACTCCTTTTCAAACATGTTATGTTAATATTCTCTCCATTTGTTCTTGACTGATTTAAGTGTTTTAATCTGCTCTTTTGTTTTTGGTACTTATCTATATTTGTTTTACCCACACATGTTGGAAAAAAAAGCCTTAATTCATTCATTTCGTTGTTTACAGCACTGAATGAATGGCCATCGTGTTATTGACACCATGTCATCATCGTCATCGTCACCATCATCATCATCGTCATCGTCATCGTCATCGTCATCATCGTCACCATCGTCACCACCATCATCATCATCATCGTCACCATCGTCACCACCATCATCATCATCATCGTCATCATCGTCGTCATCGTCATCATCATCATCATCATCATCATCATCATCATCATCATCATCCCTACTGATGATGATGACTGCTGTAGCAACAGCTGCTCTTGAAACATTATTTACATTATTTGTTCATTTCGTACCTGACTGGAGGAAGACTTCTTGTCCTTAAAGGTTTCTCTGCTGCCTCGTCTCCTCAGTGCAGTCTGCAAAAATAGATAAATAAAGTCAATGAGTAAAAAAGCAGAAATAATGGGATCATTTGGAGGAGCACATGCTCACACACATATGACGCTAATTACCAACCCAACCATTTTAGACAAGGAATAGAAGACATTGCAGCATTTTCATGACATAATCATTTTTAAACTGATTATAATCTCCAGTTGCTGCAATCTGCAGTTATAGCAGTGGTAAGACCCCGGCGGTGGAACAAATGTGTTTGTTGGCATGTTCTCCTGTTCACTCATACAAAACAGACAGCGCAAAAAATGCCAACAGAGCAATAATCTGCGTGGATATCTTACATAATATTTCCATCCTCCGGTCAAAGTTAAACCCAATGAGGAAGCGCTTCCCTAATGCACATGAACACGTGTCATAATTACAGTGCGATTCAAGCCTGCAGTGCATCGCCAACAGCCAGCATCTGCTTCCAAGTCTCACTCGTCCACTTGATGGAAGTGACTGGGTGCTACAACTTTTCCTCAAGTCAGAAAGGACAATTACCCTGAGCGTGAACGAGGGTAATTGTCAGCCAGGGTGCTTTAGATCCCGTTCAAGGCTCATATCAGAGCGACAGGCGTCTTATTCCAGCTTGGATTCAGTGACACATGGCGCCTCCCCGACGCTGATGGGAGCAAAGCATCTGCCTGGTCACTGGTGAAATCTGTCCTGCAGCTGATACAAGGCCTGGCACGCAAAAGCCTGGATAGGACAGAGGCCTGCGCACGTCGGCTCTGTGGCAGCGACTGATAAAATCACAAAGTCTCCTTTGCAGCGAGTCGGTACGTTTTCCACCAGCAGCACCTGCAGCTCCTGTTGGGTAACAGGGAACAGCGACCATGGCCGGAGAGGAGAAACGAGACGATGAGGACGGATGGACAGAGGGGAAGGAAATCCCCCTCTCTAAATGCGGAGTGCAGAGCTTTCAAGCGGGAACCTTATTTCCAGAAACAGGCGGCCGCGGCGTCAGTTATTTAAAGGTCCTGATGAGAAGTCAAGTCGGGTTCCTTTCGAGGAAGCAGGAAGTATTATTAATATTCCCGATCCCAGGGCTCGCATTCATATTTAAATGCCTTTTTGACTTTGTGAGAAGCCAGAGGGGACAGCTCCATTGTAATACATGAAAATGTGTGGAGTGTGAATGTTTTTGATATAGCAATCCTAAAATTCAGGGTAAACATATACTTCAAATACTGATAGAGGCTAATACAGAGCAAACTATTATTAAAAAAAAAACTTTACTACAACAGAAAAGAAAAAATTATGTTTTGGAGATTTAGTTTTACTTGCCTAGATGTGTCTCGATGAAAAAAGCTTAATACGGATGGACCATTCCATTCACCCACTGGATTCTGAATGATTGGATTTTGCATTTTATTTTCTGTATATTTGATTTTGCATTTCCCTCTGTTCTCTTTTTCAGTGCAGTGAATGAGCTATTTGCATGTTCATGCATTGTTTTTTGGCCGTTCCTCAGCTGGAGCACTTAACAGCCTCTCTCAAACTAAACTGTTTCTCTCGTGAATTCCCTCCGAACTGTGCAAGCTTGGTGTAACCAACCAAAACAGAGAAGGAAAGAGTGAATCACTTGTGGCCAGACGGATGGAAAGTGTGAGGGTGAACCTGTTGAGGCCGTAGGGACGAACCGTGACTCAGTTGCTGGCTCTGCGACAGGAGAGCAGCGCCCACTGAGATGCAGCACTGAACCATGAGCACAACCAGGCTGTGGCCAGAAAGAACCTGTTGTTTTGGCACATAAAATGTACAGTGCATGTCAAATTTGACTCATGCAAAGTGTGAAGTAAAGGCTCAGTAGATGTTAGAACAGTTCTGATTAATGCTCAGTATTTTCTGCTCTGCTCTGCTTTTTTTTTTCTTTTTTTTTTTACCTTGTTCCTGCAGGGAATTAAAATCAATTTCTGAGAATGTTGGGCTTCTTGTTTTCTTCAACGTTTCCTTCAGTGTTTCCCCATCAAAGCCGAGTTCCTCTCTGGTGTCCTCACAGGGAACAGCCCACAGTGAGCTAAATGTTTTTCTCTCAACTCAATATTACACAATCTTTCTGGAATGCTGTGCAATCACTTCATGGGCCAGACTGTCACTTTGCACTCCCTGCAGGGAACCTGACAGACTCAAGTCGTCAAACTCAATTTTTCGTCACGTCGTTCTCAGTGAGCGATGACACTGCCGTCGTTTTGTTCACCTTCCCAGGAACCTGCCGCTCTCGGGGATCCCTCGCGCTGGAATCTGAGGTTTACTGGTGTTTGTTTGTTCACCAGTCGTGCCAGACGTGAAGCCATGCTTGTCTCAGTCTGCCCCCGCCCCACCCCACCCCTCCCCCCCAGCCCAGTCTGGGGCTTGAGTGTCTGTGTCAGTATCTCCGACACCAGCCCTGGTTTAATTCCCAGCCTGGGTGACGGAGCTAATCTCTCTGGGGAGACAGCGGATTAGTTGGCATCTTGTGACTTGGACCCGCCCCCCACTACTGCCTCACCCACCCATCACCCCCACCCCACCCCACTCGTAGCTGACAGCAGGGACCGGGGATCCCTGTTTACTTTGTACAGAATACAGTGTGGAGCTTGATCAGACAGTAGAGGAGGGAGGCAGAGTGGATGTCCAGCGGCCTGTCTGACCTTTAAATCACTGTTCACAATAGAACTTTTCAATACTGCTGAGAGTCGGAAATTTTCTGCACATCCATTTAGTAAAACTCCAATTGGAAGTGGCTTCATTAAGTAATCATTTAACCTCTATTAAGCTGTGATGAGGCAGGACTCATTATTGTTGTCCACTGATTTTGCATCATTCCTTGGACCAATAGCAAGTTTTGAGAAATTGCTAGCTGGCAGGGGAAAAAAAACTTTTCATATCTGGTTTGTCAGCAACTTATTTAAATGATTCTTGAAAACAAATCATTTCAATCAAGCAAATAAACTTGGCACATTAACCTGCGGATGTCATATGTACAAGTTCTATTATGGCAAGAATAGACATTGTAATTAGATTTAAATGTTATTACTACACTATAGTAACCATCACAATGTGCTACTTGTGATGATAGTCTGCACTAAAGTTGTGTTTTAGATCACTGTAAAAACTCTCACAGCTCTGTAACGCTTAGTGCGGATATCCCAGTCTGCCTCGCACACGCATGCACGCATGCACGCACGCACGCACGCACGCACGCACGCACGCTCACACACACAAGCGTCTGTACCCAGCTGCACTCTTTCCACTTTAACACACAATTGCGCCCATGCTCAGTGAAAAGATGCACACAGGCCCATGTTGCCTCATCATCATCTGAATGCAGTGCTCTTGCATGCATGTTAGCGTTGTTTGTGGCTGCAGCCAGTCATGCAGGGCTTGCGGGCCCGCTCCAGCTGGTGTGGGAGTTTGGCTGCAGGACTGGTTCAGCTGTTTTTTACTCCACTGGGCCTCAGCCAGCGATGCTGGATTAGAAGACCGCTGCTGCACAGCCGTTATCCTGCCGGGACGGAGCTGCAGGTCCCTGCTGACTCACTCACTGACTTCTCCTGCACGTTTTTTTTTTTGTGAACACAACAGTACTGTGGTTGACCCCCCTTCCCACCCGTCTATTCTTTCACATCTTCATCCTGACCACCTCTGGCCTCACATTCTGGGAGTCTGAGACTGAAACTCTGCTCATCGATCTTGCCAAGCTCTTACAGTGTGTTTGTCAAATGTCTGCAGAAAGTCAATTTATCCAGTACAAGAGTTGTTGTGAGTGTCCAGCCATTCAGCTAACAACAATTACTTAACATGCTACCTTCTTAGTTTGCGCTGCAACCACTGAGGTGTCACGAGTGGCCATTATATTACAGTACACTGTACTTGTCCGCATGGGACCAATTTACCCATTAGAGCCACTGCAGATCTCAGGGGGACACATCCAACAGACGGCTGAAGCTTGCTGCTGCTGCCACTGAAAGAGAAACATGCTGCTGCAACAATCTCTTCCACAAGGGAGAAGTGAGATATTGTGTTTCCTGAATGCTTTTTTTTCAGACTCTATGAAGCAAATCCCGAACAAGTTGTGCTGGCTGACACCACGCACTGACATCCTCCCCGAAAACATCTCAGCAAAGGGGGAGGAGAAAGACAGTGTTGTGGCTGGGGGAGGGAGAAAGAATGGGGACACCGCGAGTGTATTTCGGGCTGCATCTGTACTCAACAGCTTGGCCTATTTATGATTTGGCTCAGAGACTGCAGCTCGGTGTGGAAAAGTGGCGTTTGGCTCTGCTAATGGGATTTAACGGGAAAGTGCGGTGTGACCAGCGAAGGGAGGGCGGGAAAGAAGGGGTGAGTGGGACGTGGGGAAGGAATGGAGGGGAGGGAAGGGGAGCGGGGGAGGGGAGAGAAGAGGGGAGGAGGAGGGCGGAGCACAAAAGGCGCTGCGGCGACCGCTGGATGCAGATAAACCTCTTCTCAGCCCTGCCGGAAGATCCTAAGACTCTGACACAACAGAATAAATATCGCTCACCCGGCGGGAGAGCGCCGAGAGATAAGTCGCTGTGAAATGTTTAGAGGCAGATTATATTAGCCAGATCAGAGTGACTGAGCCATCGAATCTGGACTGTAATCCGTCTCGATAAATTAATTAATACACACACACACACACACACACACACACACACACACACACACACACTCACACTCGCACAGCTGAATGAGGGCACATAAGTGTTGCATGCTCCGCTTTAATTTAATTTTTTTTTCTCCATCCACGGTGGCGCATCCTGACGGTTAAGTGTTTTTTTCCCCCCTCCCGCTCAGACGCTGCGCGATTTATGACCCTGTGCTATTTTCACGAGGACGATCAATCTCTGACTCGTAGCACCTGCAGTGGGCCCGTGCCGCGTCTATATATACTGCATCTAGATGCGCTCCATCAGCCGAATATGAGCCATTGGAAGCCAATCGAACGATTGGAAATGGTGCATAAGCCCCCACCATCCCCACACCCTCAACCTCCAGTACGGCGACAGCGCTGACAGCGGCGGCAGAGGCACAGCCCCAAGCCAATCAAAGCTAACTGAATTAAAGTCCTCCAGTAGAGTGCGCTGCTCAGCCGACGGGTGTCCGCGTGCACGCGTCGCGCACCGTCTGCAGTCTCTCCCGGCTCCCACGTGGCTCCGACAGCTCGAGCGGGTGCCTCGTCAGTGCGTGCGCTCGGCACATTATGCCACCGCACGCTCATGCGGCGCCGGGCAGGTTTGCAGAGGGGCTTTATATGTATACATCTGCCGTTGCCAGCCAGCCAGTCGGTAACAGTGCACATGGCTGGCAGCGGCAGGCTGCATGCAGCACTCTGCGAGGTCACTCCAATGTCAGGCCACCCCCAGCGGATGCGAGCATCTTGTAAATAGACTCTAACGTCTCAATCGCCCAGCGGCATCTTGACAAGTAATATATGGTCAACAGATTTGCTCTCTACCTATGTCAAGATTAAGCCTTTATTGTAACAGCAGGAAGGAAAAAAAAAATAAGATGAGCGGTAAAATCTTAGGATTACAAATCAGATGAAGAACAGATGAAATACGGGGCATGTTTGGGTGAGACAATCACGCACAAGCCTTGCCGTGCACTGCACCAGTCAGATGTGACACCCTGAAATCTTGCACATGCATCTTGCAAGGTTTTTTTTGTCAATTGATCTTTTCATATAATTCCATGACCAGCCCTCTTCCTTCACATTTTTTTTTTTTACAGCCAAAGAAGGCTGGAGGCACAGGAAATTTCAAGTTGTGACAAAAGCAAGAAGAAACTTCTTCAAACTACTGCTGCTACGATGTTACAACCGGTAAAGAGATGTTTGTACATCCCATTGAGATGTCATATATTTTCACATTAAAATAATTTTTAAAAGTCGCAGGAAATGGAACATTTTGTTCATTCTCGAGTGGATTTAGCACTCTGCACAGTGCACAGCAGCTAGCTGCTGTGTAGTGATGGATACCTAGCGTCACCGCGTCACTGCATTGTGTAATCTTTTCAAGGTGTTCCAAAACTTTTTTCCACTACTGTATTTCCCAGATATGACAGAACAAGGCCGCATTGTTAATGGAACAGCATGAAGTCAAAACAAAACAAAGCTACGGTACAAAAACAATTATCATCCTTCCACCAGGGATACAAGAGAAACTGGCAGCTACACAAACACAACATGCGCGGCATTAATGATAGTGAATGTGTGTATTTGCAGGAGGTTGCCTGTCCGCAAAGGGCCCCCTGCCTTCTGTTCCTCCTGACTGAGCTGGACCGCAGCGCAGTGTGGAGCCCCACAGACATTAAGGAGCAGCACAATAGCGCTTTAATGGGGCGTCTCACTCCACTTTCACTCCTGCTTTACTTAATCTCCCTAAGCAACTCGGCACCCTGGCACGGCGCTCCAAAATGGCAAGGGTGCCAAATGGCACGAGGCGAAGACACAAAGTTGAGGCAACTTTCGGTTAAATTAGAAGCAACAAATTCACAGGAAGTGTTTCTTGGCGCCTTTTCCGAACTGAGTGGAGTTTCTGTTTAATGCCAATTAGGAAAAAACAAACAAGCAACAAGACACAGTAATTAGCTACTGAAAAGCAGTCGTAGTCTCACCACCTAAAAGCAGACAAGTCGCAAAGAGAGCCCGGAGGTAAATCCATTCGGACAACCCTTTAACATTCTCGACAGTCAGCACGTACAAAAACAAGATTGTTGCACAAAAGATACTCTGACTTGAGTGTGTGGCGCTGAATGGATACAGTGAGGAGGGAGCAGGAGAGAGGAGAAGCTACACTGTAGCACATGCTGCCATCAGCAGGTTCAGCTTCCACCAATTGTGCAGTTACAATCAGCTCCTTCAGGTTTGGCTCCACAGACGGACCTGGTTTTTATTTGTTTGCTTGTTTTATTTAATTGAGTTAAATGATCAGCTTTGCGCACCGAAATGAAATGATCTCTGCATTCAAACAAGTGGGAGGAAAAAGTAACAGACGACGAGGAAAGACGACAGTATCAGTCGGAGGCTTCAGAGGCGTACGTCAAAAATGAGGAGAAAAGAGAAAGGAATGAAGAGAAAGATGAATTACACAAAGAAAAGACACAATGCTGCAAAGATTCTGTGTTGTCAATGTTAAGATAAGCAGATATTAAACCAGCCGGTGGCAGAGACAGGCAGGCGGGTCTGGAGAAATCAGCACAATAAGGAAGAACTACAGCAGCTCTGTGTACTGATGCCAACACTGAGGACAAGACTGGCTAAACATTAACTGGATGTTTTATTACTCAGACTGAAATGAGCTTGATATTGCAACATTTCAAGTGATCTCATGACCTTCAATTACATTTAGTTGGATAAAGCCAAGAGAAAAATAAGCAAGAGTAATTATGTATATAAAGAGAATGTCCCCTTGTGAGGAGGCGACCAGACCCTGACATAATAATTGGCATGAGAAAGATGTGAGACCAGGTGTCAGAGAACAGGGATCAACATTGACATTGTTTGCAACTCACACACTGGGATGTTAATTTGAAGCCCAGAGTAAATGTCATCACTTCCTTGTGTCTGTGGAGAGCTCCAGGAGTGAGAAACACAGCAGTTGGAATATCAGCAAGAGGTATTCAAAGAAGGACTTTATACAGTAAGTAAATCATTCATTTGCTGCAAAGTTGCACAAACCTGACAGTCCTATAAAACTGGATTTTATGGCAGATTTTACAGCGCACAGAAACAATTTGTCTGCCTGCTAAGATGATATTCAAACTCAGTGCACAAGCGAGACGCTCCAAGCAAAGCATCCAGCGATCCAATCTAACCGTCTGACGATTGCTGTTCTGAATTGGTTTTCCTGCGGCTCCTTTAAATATTGCAATCCAAACCTACTAATTACAGTTGCCGCCTCAACATGAGTGTACAAGTTGTATTCTACCAAACTTTAAGATGCTCTGTCTGTCCCCTCATCCAGAAGTATAATCTCCTATTTGAATGGTAAATAATGTTGAAATCTCTTAGGCTACGTTACAACACCAGCAAACTTCAGTTCTGATTGCTGCTGTTTTTTTGTCTTGCAAATTTCAGGCAAACACAAGGTCGTATAAGCTTCTCCGAGGCAAGAGGTGAGCCTAAAAGGAATGTGTCTGGGCTTTGTGATCCAGAAGAAAAACCTGTGTTACTAAAGAAATAGATTCTGGCTCAGATTAAGTGTCGGCACAGTCGGTTGCCCTGTGAACAGCAGTGACTGCAGGAGATGTTTTCACAGCGTTTAATGACCCACTGCCTGCGTTTTGATGTCCATCAGCGGCTGCCATGGTAACATGACAACAAAAGAACTGATTCAGTTTTGCAATCGATGATTGTTCTATGACATGGCTGGACACTTTCAGAAGAACATCTCAGTGGTAGCTGAGACACCTCCGTTTTCATGCTTGTCGCAGAAACATTGTGCTGGATTGCTGCGGACAATTGGACAGATTTGGGCCGATCAAATAAAAATATAAAATGAAGAAAAAAGCAGTACCACAGTCACAATTTGCCATGGTCACATATTACTGACACAAAAGAAGCTGTTTTTCATATCAGTGGTGAAAAACACTGCAGAAACTAAAAATATCACAATAACAGTCTTTTGCTACTTATTAAGCAAGATAATTGAAAAAACAATCACTGTTCTCATTGCTACGGAAACTAGAGGTGACAATTTTGGAAGCGTTTTCAGATCTCATTTCTTCCTGAGTGCGCAGACTTTTTAGACTTCGATGTGAGCAGGATGTTTTCTTTAAGAACAAGGAAAAAACCTAAACTCTTGTTAAATAACTTTATGTAGAAAATTAGCTGGAGAAGGATAGATACAATAAATGAACTGTGTTTGTATTTGTATTTGTATGTGTGTATTTTATTTGTGTGAGATCAGAAAGACAAAAAGAAAATGTAAAGAGCTGCTAATGGTCTCTGCACATTGGTGTAATATAAAGCTGTGCAAAATGATATGCAAAATAGATACTTGTACCTTTACTATGTTTTGAGTTTTAAAATAAGTTGCCTTTTTAAATGACATAAAATATTAGTTAGTGCACCATGGTAGTACATTTTGTTATCCACGTTCCTCTGTCATTGTAAATATTACACTCATTTAAGTAGGGATCATAAAAATAGAAAACAATGAATTAAAGGCACCCACAATAAAGAGTGAGTGCTGTTGCCCTCATTGAGCCATTTAATTAATGTTGACAATTCAGGGCCGGGCAGCCTCGCCCCAGGGCCTGTACAGGAAGACCCACACTGTTAGGAGTGGAGACTAATTGTTCTCTGATAGCACGGACATGAAGACATTCCAGCATTATAATTTTTCAAACTAAACTAAAAAGTATTCTCACCAACCCCATACACAGAAGGAAAAAACATTATGAGCTCACACAACACCAAGCAGAAAGATAATGCGCAAATATTACACATTTCCCAGTACGCCTACATTAGTTCTAATCATTTACAAATGACTACATAATGAGTTCTCCTGGACAGAAACAATCACATTGTGACTGGTTCTATTTAAAGGTTACTACAGGTCATTTACCTTGCAAGGCAGGTCGCTTGCTCAACTAGATTGAACTAGATCAAGATAGAATTTTAAAGATCCATCTTAAAAAGTTTAAGCTTAAAATCCACTGGAGTAGCTTCCAAATGAACAGAATATTAAGGGACACTTGAGAAGAATGAGGCAGGAGCCATGGCCACAGCAGTGGCTTCATCAGAACATAACGAGTCACATTTCCTCAGCCAAGAGCAAACAAACATTTCTAAAGGACTTTATATACTTCTGACTGGCTTTGGCAAGAGTTCAGCTGGATATCAAAGCTGAGTGTGGCGCAGCAAATGGTGGTGACACAGTGAAGTGTCACACTAATAGGGGGCCTTGAGCTGTTACCATTCTGGCCAATGAGCAGTGATGAAATATGATTGCCCTGCTCTGGATGTGACAGACGAACGGGTCTGTACAATCTAGATTGTGAGTTCTACAAAAACAAATTTGTCAAGATGAATGCATAAATCCCATCCAACATTTTTGAGGAAACAACTGGACAAGGTTAGAATGTCCAAAATCACAAAAAAAAAACAATAACAACAACACAAGAGGCGAAAGATAAACAAAGAAAAAGAAAAAGTCTCACTCCATGAAAAGAATTTTGACCTGTCAAATTCCCTTTGGATGGTTATAACAGCTCCCAGGTGGGGCAGTGAAATGAGGGAAGCTAAGGAAAGGAAAGAGCTGCAGGACGGTGGCGTGAAGGAGCCTGCAGACTCCCTGGGGGGTAAAAAAAAAAAAAGTCTGGACTAGTATATCTGAGAGACAGTTAGTGCACTGCTCTGTCTGCGGGGCATCCGAAGGCCCTCTGATCTCACAGGCCGATAGTCTCACTCGCCATCACTTTAAAGAGTGGCCTTAAAGAAATCAGACATGCAGCGTGTCAGAGGAGCAGCGCTAACAGCCATAAAACGACACTGTGACTCAGGCAGGCCGGGAGGAGGGACGAGCTGCTGTTTCATCCGCCCGCCGCAAACTCCTCGGCAGGTCCCCGCCGAGCATTCTGGGATGGCGGGCCTGGCGGCGTGCCAGCGGTGTGTCATGTGCCGAGGCAGGCAGGCAGGGTAGGAAGGAAGCAGAGGGCGGGAGGAGAAGGATGTCACTCCACTTTCATCACAGTGCACCAAGGATGCAGAGGACGCAGAGCTGCACTTGACTGGAGCCCTGGTACGAAATATAATGCTGACAAATCCCAAGTAGTAAGAGACAGTGGAGGCACTGGCCCATGTTGTTTCTGCCATAACAAGTTTCAACTGCCCTGACATACAAGGGAAAGGTAATTACACATTTTTATATGGAAGCCGTTATAAAGCTTGTCAGATTCTGAATTTCTGTCTCGTAAAATACTTAATGCATAGACACTGCAGAGTTGTCGTTTTTTTTGTTTTTTTTTATCTCTTAATGTGATCATCTGACAGATGGTTTAGTCACATTTACACACAAATTAATCTCTATAGCCGTCTGTCGCCATCAACAAATCCCACCGAAAACGCAACAACTCATTTATCCGACAACCAATTAGACTCTTTCAGCTGTCACGTTTTACTGAAACTCCAACTTGCTGTGGCGGCGTTACGTTTGTGACTTTTACCATGGAGTGAAATTGACATCGCAGGATAACATTGCAATCGAATCAGTGTCCCTGTGAGTCAACCTCAGTTCCAGTTTTGCAATGCATTTTTACTGACTTAAGCTTCCATTAGATTGCCACATGAGTGTAGTAGTTACTGATCTTACATCATCTTACGTCCGAAGGCTAAATCAGTTTTGCTTATTTACTGCAACACAAGTTTTACAATTCAAGAATCATTCAAAAAATATCAGGCTAAAATGTAAAGTTGAATTGAAATGTATGAAGGCTGTATGAAGCCCCCCCCACCCCCGACACTTTCCAAAACGATGCAGGTCTGTCATGTGGCCCGTTGCAAAAAAAAGTTTGCCCACCCCTTTCTTTCATGGAAAGCTGTAGAGAAACTTTTGTTCAGGTGACAAACTGCAGAATGAAACTACTACCAAGCACGTCAAGCTTGCGGAAAGAATGTCACGTGACGTCACAGGTTGGAGACGTGAAATAACAGTCACGTTCTCCAAAAAAATCCACATCAAATAAATGACCATGATTGGTAGTAGTAAATCTGATATCTGATCAAAACTCTTTTATGTAATATAGCAGATCTATATCACAAATTCGCTCATCCCAGAGACGGCGCAGTTTGCCGTCTTTGGACCTCCATGAGTGTCTGTGAGCGACCGTGGAAGGCGCAAAATGACGTCGCTGGCATCCGAAGAAGGCACTATGTGCCGTCGTGGGTTTCTGACAAAAAGTCAATATGTGCCGTGTACGGAGTGAGACTGTGTTGGAGGCCGAGCCACGTTCTCAGCGGAGCGGAGTCGGGACAGAGACGGGTGAATGCCAAGAGGATGATGGAGGCGGGGCTAATCAGAGGCAGGCCGGCCTGTCCAGCTGGCTGATAATGAGGTCGTCCTAAAGCTCTGCGCCACTTTCTGCCACCTGCTACTTTGTCGTCCTCTTATGTGTGTGAAAGGGTCACAAGTAGGGTTGTAATAAGAGGGAGGGGCCTTGTTTGCATCCACAGAAGGGTGGGAGGAGAGTCCTTGAGGCCCAAAGTGAGATTTGAAACAGCAGCTTATTACAATAGCAAGGAGGACCACCGGGCTGTTACAGGATGTTGTAACGAAGATAACGAACTCTGGGCTCGGGGATCAGCAGAGGCCCACAGCAATTTGGCACAGTCGCTACTGGACATGGTATTGGTGCAGAGCAGACTGAAGGTTCACATTGTCCGGTTTGAGTTGTGGCTTGCGCTTTTTCAAATTTATCCACTGATTTTCTGAGGATTCCACGCAGGATTCCCTCATCTGCACTGATTCCCCAGTGCAGATGAAATCAATTCACTCTGTGCTCAAAGGCCCAATGTGGAAGAATTTAGCAGCCTGTCATGGTCAGTAAGTACACTGCCAATAATGTCAATGATGATATGGGCTCTCTTATTTTAAACAGTATTTCACCTGATCAAGTTAGCATTTCATAATGCATGTGTTTGTTTCATATATATATCACATATATATATCCTTCTCATTGCTGCTGGGAGTTAAACAGCAACAAGGCAGAGGGAATAAGTGCATGCATAAGAGATTCCTTTTTTCTTAATTAGCGCTCATGTTGTAAAGCCAGAGGGAAGGGATCGCTGTCCAATAGAAGGTCTCCGATACAGAGGAGAGGGATGTGTGGATTACAAGCTGCAGCTTCTGATGGAGAGTGTGTCGGAGTGCTTTATTCGCACACTACTGTACATACCACACCAGAGCGCTGGCCTTGGTCTGCCTCCTCAGCATTCTACTCCAACTCACCTTCAGAAAGAAAGATGTCACCCCCAGCCAACGTCCATATGTTTCACTTATGTAACACTGCTCTATCTCGCTCTATATTCTAATACTCTAGGGAAGGAGCCGATGCAGCCTTTTACTGTATACTGCACACAGAATAGAGCACTTAGAAGATGATAGAGGACTCGGGGATGCTGCATGCCCCACCAAGCACATCTCTATGGTGTCTGGAGCACCTTGTGTGTTGTGTTGCCGTTAAAACAAGAGTGAAAAAGCACAGTGGTGTGATCAAGGTCTCTCTGCTAGGGAAGCCTGCTTGTTGAAAATTTTGGGGTCTCTCTTTTCCAGTTGTACTGGTTTCCTCACCCTAAAGCAGTACCCCCAACACCCTCTTTCACCTCGTTTCCAGTAGGGGAATGCAGCTCGATCATTGAAACATCCAGTTACTGAACCCCAAGTGCATAATTCAGCAGCCACGGAGACAATCATTTCTCTCAAGAGGTGACAAGAGATTAATAAACATATGTATGACTTGCTGATTTGTAATACTTAACGATCGACAACAGTTTGCAGTGGGATGGTTTGATATGGTTTGATAATAGATTAGTGGCATTGTGCAACTAATCTGACCTGCGCGACAGAGAATTTCCTAAATCTGTCAGTGTTGTGTTTCTGTTTAAGAAAGAACAGTGCTCATTCACACTGAGTGCAGAATAAACAGAATTCTGAAGAGATTCCTATTGGTGCAGGGAATGTGTGACATCACCCGGCAGGGAGCCAGGATACCTGTTGGTGTTGGTCTGACTGAGCTCTTGGCTGACCCACTCTGTGGCAAGTGAAAACCTTTTGTTCTCCTGAGAAAAGTCTTCAGTGCTGTTCTTTGTTCTTCTTTAAAGTTTTTTGAGCGACAACAAATTTTTTACATTGAAAAAAACACCAACCAAAAATACTATAAAATTACACTTTTTAAGACTAATAATAATACTGTCTCTTAATTTATTTATACTTACTCAGTGTGAAACCTGGGCCTGACTAGATGCACACAAAGCTGATATCCTTGGAGGAATTCAGGGAGAAACATTTCTTTTAAAGCACAGTCACTCCACAACAGAATGTTATCATTGCTTGAGACAATTAAGTGAAATTGGATAATTTTTCACGGCACACTTGACAAAATCTCACAAAAAAAGTGGTTGAAAAACACTCACTCACTTTTTCTCTGTGTTTTTGCACTTTTAGCTGCAGTCACTGTCTTATTTACACAACGCAAAAATAGATGTCAGCGACATAAATATTTCATAAAATCAGCAAATTCCAACTTGCTTCCAAGTCCCAACGTGGCAAAACATTGACAATCAAGCCACTTTTGGATGAACGCTAACAAATTGTCAAGCCGTTACCACTTCTACGAGGTTTTTGACATCATGGAACTATGTCACGCTGTTCAGAACACTTTAGCCTCTGCTCATCATCTCCTCCTAGCCTCCTGCACTCATGATCTTTGTTGACGCAGCCGTGTCTCACCCTGCTGCTGTTGGCCACAGTCGGCTGACAACTCTCTCCCTGACTCAGACTGTCTCGGACCCGCTGCCTCCTCAAATTACATTTTTAAGTCCGTCAGAATAACTGGATTTCACTGGCTTCACACAAAGCACACCACACACACACACACACACACACACACACACACACACACACGCGCACACATGCGCACACACACGCACACGCACGCACATGCACACGCACACGCACACACACACACACACACACACACACACACACACACATATCGGTCAGCCCACAGCACAGCCAAACAGGCTGTTGCACCTTAGGTCCTTATTATGGACAACGCTCATCCAGCAGCCCAGTAATAGACAGGTGACAATGGAGCAATAGTTAAGGACTGGCAAAGCAAGATGCACAACACTGAAAGTCTTGCAGCTCCCAAACTGCAGACACTTTGAATCCACTGACAGAGACGGGACAACGCAGACAGCTGCCTCGCTCTTGCCGTCTTTACGCCGTCATGACGGCTGCTGGAGAATCAACGGATGAAGAAACCAAAAGATAAATGAATGAGTAAAATTTCATAGCTAACTTCAATGCTAATGCCACCCTGACTGTGTGAAGGTGTTTAATGTGAATTGGAGAGTGTGCTATCCAGCTTGCCGATATGTTCTAAAATATCACTGAGATCTAAACCTAAAAAGGTGGAGATCTTGGAGATCTCTCCACCTAAACAAATAATACATGTAGCTGCTTTTCAGTAGGATGAAGGTGATTCTCTTTTTTTGCATGTTTTTTTTTTTTTTTTTCGTTACCTGTAAATTTATTGTAGAAGATGTTTTACAGAAGTCAAATCATCTGTTGATCAGACAGAAATGTAACTACCTATTAGCTGACAAGATGTTTGGGGCAGTATTCAATAAAAGTTCAAAATCTGTGTGTGTGTGTGTGTGTGTGTGTGTGTGTGTGTGTGTGTGTGCTGCAGCTGCAGAACGCTTTTGATTGAATTAAACATTCTTTGATGTGTCTGATGTCATCTGCAGACAATTTGCAGCCGCAGCAGAGGCTTCGTGATGTTACAAGGATGCATAACAGCAGATCTGGAGCTTCCGCTAGCGCTCGTATGGACTGTGATTTAATTTTTCAAGGCTGTTAGACTTCAAAGGGCGGCGCTTCAGAATCAGAAACCAACACTTACTCCAGGGCTCATATACATGCCTGATGATTTACCTGATTGCCTCATGCTGCTAACAGTTTGCCTTTTGGGCGAGGGAGCACTCTGACATTGCTTAAAAATGCTTCTCATACTGTTTCGAATATCAATATTTCCAGCTATATTTTTGAGACCCCTCTTGGGAAATCGGAGCAATTTCATTTATGCACCGCACGTATGACATAAATGTGTAAATGCTGAGGTCTCGGCATAAATAACAGCCACACGCCAGCAACGTTTTCGACATTTTTGAGCGTGGGACTGAGAAGAAACCGCAGAGCTGTCGAGCCACCACCAGCTTGATGCAGATGCGTGTCACTGCAGCAGATTTTGACTGAGAGCGGAGTCCCTGCGCTACCAGTCTGCTCACGCCTGCACTTCCTTCCCACTGGTGGAGGCAGACATAAAGATGCTAACTAGGTCAATGAGATTCCCTCACGATCCACCAGCAGGAAATTCAGGGAGAGGGGAGGTGGATGATGGAGAAGCAGAGCTGGGTGCGAGGAAGAGGGGAACCAGGAGCGTCTTCAAAGCCCGCATTTCGTTCGGCTCGGATCTTGCGAGAGAGGGAAGAGCGATGAAGCGCCTCCGGCACGAGAGAAACAGCATCTACCGTGACTTTCACCACGATGTTGACGTGGATGCACTCGCACCCCCGCCGTTAGATCTTTAGTTGTGCGTGTGAGGAGAGGGGAGGGGGGGGGGGGGTGGAAATACCCTTGATTCCCAGCCCAGTATGCGCAAATAAGACACTGATATTTCTCGAGCTGAGCCTCTGAACGGCAGCAGTGTTTCAGGGTTTCCAGAGTTGAACAGGTGTTGAAAGATGTTGCTCCCCAGTGTGCGACTTTGTCGTGTCTGAACAGCGAAGGGAAGAACGTCTCCAGGTGTTCAGTCCTGGTTCCCATACAAACTCTCATGTCATGTTGGGTTTTTATATTAAATGTGAAACAAGTGGATCATCTGGATTCATCGTTTGATGAAGTGGTAGCATGATTATTATCATTGGGCAGTCGTTTTGAAGTTTGTTTAAGAAGAGGCTAATCAGCTGCCGTTTGCAAAATCTCAAATCGGTTTCAGGGTGACAGCAACCTGTTATTTTCAGCTGACATTCTAGATTATGGCCCAGCTGAGCTGGACTTACGTGCACTTTCATTTCATGCTTGCTGATCTGTGTTCACTGGGTTGTTGTTCCCTGACACGTAAAACTTGTTCATCGAAAAAGAAAAAAAAGTGATTTTAGACTTTTCTTCTATTTTTGTAAACTTTAATTTGTGGCTTTAGGTTAAAAAAATAAATGAAAAAGAACCAGACAAAATAAAATAGAGATTGTTGGCATGGCTAGATGCCCCATTGTGACCAAGTTCTACTGGCGCGCCTGCATCACTGTGCGTCTTTACAACATTGTCTTCCTCAGGCCATTGTGCTCATGCGCTCACAAATGCGACGTAAAGTTTCGTTTCGGATGCTCGACGAGGCGAGTGAGATTCTCTGGCCGTAATGAACGATGAGCTTGTGACGGGACGGCGACACACCTAATAAATCACCTCATCCTTCTGCTATGCAGGTTGACATTTCATTTGTTCCGCTTCATTTCATGAATCACTGTGCCTTTCTCCAAACGTCGCAGGGAGGGAAAAAATCTGAGCGGCCAGTCGATGTTCACTTGTGGGGCCCCGGCAGGCAGAGACGCCACCGTGGAGGATGTTCTCTCAGCGGTGGTGGCGTCTTGCTGACCGCCGCTCTCAAGCTGTTTCTGCATCAGGTCTGTGAGCTGTGACTGCGTGCTCACATCGCAGGCCTGCAGCCAGCTGATTACAGCCATTCCCCGACACTGTGTCTCTTTGTCTTCACCCTCTCCGCACTGAGTGAGCCCGAGCGTGCCGGCCTGTTTTATAACAGGCCTTCTTGTCGGATTAATCTGTGCCACGGTGACAGTCCCAGGGCCACAGCCTCCACGCACTGCCTTTGGCAGAGGACAGAGAGGCCACACGGACAGGAAGGAAGGACGGGTCAGCTTCCTCACTGTGGTGCCTTCAGTGTGACGTGGAAATATCGCCTCTGCGTCAGTGTGACCTGATGCGCCACGTATAGTGCTTTCGGCGTCCACTCACTCACTCAATCACTCACTCAGTCATCCACACTAGTGGGAACTCATGCTGCGTTCACGTTCACCTCTGGGGCACTCTGACACACAAACACAAGACAATGCTGGAAAGTACTCCGAGGTTTGTCTTACTCACAACTGAGAATGGGGCAATTCAGATGCGTACTGGGATGTAGTGGCAAGAGACGGAGCAACCTGAGCATCCGTCTGGGAGAGAGCTCGCAGAGAATGTTTCAAGCTCAAAGCCAGTCGTAGCGAAATATTTTCTGCACGTTCAAAGCATTCTTTGTTCTACGTCTAATACAACAGTGGCATCCGGTTCTGGATGGCATGCACGCTGCTGCATCACTTCACACCCTTGACACATTTTCCAAAGTCCAATAAAAGCAGGAAGTAGGAGGAGGAAGCTTTGAGGCAGGCTGAGCGACATTCTTATGGCTCACAGGTGCTGCTCATTCCTCCTGTGTGACTTTGTCTCTCTGACAGAACATCGAGGAATGCACAGGGCAGATCATCAGGTTTGTTTAATCCCTCACAAAATGTTTGGGGAACGCCCTCGTTACCTCCCTGCGATCCACAGTTAAGCAAAAGGAAGGATGCCGACTGTGTTCGGCATATTTAGAAAGGCGTTTCAACAGGCACATGATCAACACAAACGACTCTGGGGTGCTGCAACACAATCATCTCCGCCAACAGGAGAGGGAGGGCGCGCGCCGTCACGTGATCCAGCAACGGCTGGTGTTTTTCTGGGACAAACCTCGTGGGGAAACACAAAACAAAAAACAAAAGCAAAAAACAAAAAAAAACAACCTCTACAATCGTTTTGGAGCGGCGGCTTCTCCTCTCCCCCCAGAATGACATCAGTTCCGTTCTTCCCTTCACGAAGGCTAGTTAGCTACATTAAGCTGCGACAATACTAGCGTCTGGATTCGACATTTGCTGCACCGGCACGTTCACAGCAGACATGGATTTTCTGTCTGCGGCTGAGAACTGGAACCTCGGCCATAAACAACCGCTTACGAAGGTCAATGACCAGAGAATCTGGCAGCGTTCGCACGTGGATGGATATTTCTTTAAAAAAAATGGCTGTGTTCTGCCTTTAGCACTACACCTTTGTCAGCATGCCACAACTGTAAATAATTATTCATAACATGTTAATACCTTGTTTTCCTTCTTGCTCTATAAATATTTTATTTATCATTTTTATTTGTTTATTTGTTTTTAATTAATATTTTTTTTCCTTCACTTTGCACTACTTTTTGTTCATGTTATAATGCAATATTCCCCAATGTGGGATTCATAAAGGTGTACCATTGTAGAAAAAAAAAAAACTGCCGGTTAGCAGTGACGCCAGGCATAGCAGGACATCAAGCTCAAGCCAGTGGCTCACGTGAAGAAATGGTCCAGCAGAAATGGTCAGCTGACTTAGCGAAGTCACATCTCCTCACTGACTGGTCTGGTATTAGCCTACTTTCTCTTTGTTGCCAGACGGCGTCTCACCTGCTGCTGTCACAGTTGATAACAGTGAGCGGCTGAACCTCAGCAGCACCGGGAACAGTTTCCGCTCATCTCTGTCTTAAAACAAAAAAAAAAAAGAACTTGACTTTGTTGCCATCAAAGAAGAAAGTGTCCACTGAGCGAAACCAGAGTGACTGTGTGCAGATATTTGGAGAAGAAAGTCACTCGAGAAAAAAGAAAATCACTCCACACTATTGAAACTAGGAGACAAGATAAGCGACTAAGACAATCAGGACTATGATCTGGATATTCCTTTCAAGTGCAAGAGAATGATAATTTGTTTTTTCTAAAGAAAAGTGTATAATGGCCTACTAGCCTACATCTTTTTGTGACTTCAAATCACTTTTATTTTTTGCTAATTCAGCAAAAAGCAGTAGTGCCTCGTCGTCAGAGGCAATAGGTGCATTTGTTTGGTGTATAGCAAATCATCAGAGTTTGGAAAGATTAACTTTTCACTCAGAGTCTCGTTTTCAGATAGAGGGAATAATAATAAAGGAAAAAAAATATTGAGAACACAAGTGTGTATACCACGTGACAACATTCATTTTCAATTCCAACTCAAAGCCAACGGGACAAAATGATCGCATGGCTGCATCAGATGAGACGCGCGCACACAACCCAAGAATCTCTTGATGAGTGTGTTGATGAAACTTTCACCCTCAAGGAGCCTGAAATAGACTTTAGAGGAACTTCAGAGGTAGGAGTGTCTGAACCATCTCCAAGGCAGATCTGAGACTTTGTCAGAACAAATTTTTGTATTTTTTTTGACCAGAGGGCTGCCTTATAAACTCCCTCTTGATGTGAATTCGATTCGACAGACACACAGAAGAGACTTTTCTCACATCTTCTGTAATTTGTGTGAGTCATATCACGAGGGTGATTGGGTCCATCTATCGCGCACGCTGTACGGATGACTGGCAGATCACATGACAAAGCCATGCACCCACAGCCTTTGGCTCACCTCTTTGGCCCTCTCCAGCTCGTTGTGCAGTGCTTGTTTTGAGATCTCCACCTCGATGATCCTCTGCCTGAGCAGCTCGTTCTCGTCCTCGGCTCGGCTGCGTTTGTCCTCCACGCTCTCCAACTCATTGTGCAAACGTACTGACACATCTTTGGCCACCTGGGGTAACACAGACATGTTGTGTTCAAATACATTCAAAAAATAATTTGAATTCAGAGGCTGGAAAAAAGGATTACAATATGATCAACTAACAAGGGAAGGATTTAAAGGGCTGTAAATCATGTGATGTTTACCCAACAATACAGTCAGTCTGTCAGTGCCGTAGTTGAAAGTACACATAAGTCAGCACAAACAGGTTTCTTTTTATTTCAAATCCAGTTAAGTGACCGGATGTCACTGTCGATACACTCCAGGCTGACTGCACTTGCACGTCAGGTCCACACTCATGCATTATTAGCCACAGCTTTGACATCTACAGGAGATTTAACTCTAACATTAAATGTGGATGAGAATTCCTGTCATTCTAATGTGTAATTAATTTGTAGCTGGATATCTTTCAAGGCAGCTCTCAACTTCTGATTCAACGTAATATTATTTTCATGGTCTGTGCATTTTTACATAAAATATTTTTCAGCAGAAAGGTTCTGTGTGTTGAGGACACTTCTGATCCGGTTTGTGAGCGAAGACATCTCAGATACACACTGTGTATGTTTCTTTGAGTGAAAGTTGTTGCAACAAACTCATAGGGGCGACTTCCCAAACTTCAGAGGCGCAGTAAGCACAGCGACAGAGACTGTCTTTCACAGACCTTCAGGTCCTGCTCCAGACTCCTCAGCAG
Source organism: Nelusetta ayraudi (assembly GCF_046127955.1). Classification (NCBI taxonomy): domain Eukaryota; kingdom Metazoa; phylum Chordata; class Actinopteri; order Tetraodontiformes; family Monacanthidae; genus Nelusetta; species Nelusetta ayraudi. Next base: position 19,658,060 of record NW_027466061.1, on the reverse strand, counting down.
CTCTCCGTCCACCTGGCCAGTCTGGGCCACTCGCAGGCTCTTCTGCTCGGCCTTCCGCAGGCGGTACTGCAGGATGCGGCAGTTCTTGTTGGAGCGGTCCAGTTCCCTGCGCAGCTCCTGCTGCTGGTACACCTCCTCCTCCAGGTAGCTGTCGCGCATCTCCTCCATCTCCGCCCGCAGCTCATCCACTTCATCCTGATGAAGAAGAAAATAAAACAAAACAGCAAAACCAGAGTTCAGTGTCACCTCCACTACAGTCTCTATGACGCATCATGCGATGCACTCATGATTGTTGTTTTGGGTGTTTTTGTAGCCCAGGGTGATCAGACTCCAACTTTTGTCTGACTTGTGTCCTCTGTGCTCCGTGTTTTTCCTCACCTTGAGAAAAAAAAAAGTATGGCATATGTAATTTTGCAAGTCTTCATTTTCAAATTGTGAGGTGAGAATCAGTTTAATCTAACATTATATTTTAAATATACGATAATAGTATTAATATTTTTAGGCCTTTTTTTTTGTTTGTTTGTTTTTAGAAAAACAGTCCCTAAGACGTGAACCTTTGTCTGATCATAATAAGTATGTATCTACATCTATTTGTTGTAGTTCCACATTTTATTGAGAAAAGCACTGGGGGAACAGCACACTTGTATTTCTTCAGCCACATGAGTTGTGTCTGCCATAAAGCTTTCACAGAGAGCCAATATAACATGTAGAAGGGTGAGGTTGAGGCGACTGGACTTGGAAGATGTTTCCCCTCTCATCCGAAAGGCTTCTCCAGTTTGAGAGAGACTGAGAACCTTCACAGAGCCAAAATAACACAATTTTGTATGTTATACTAATACTTTCATATGATTGCATGAGTCCTTGTCATGCAAGTGCTCTCAGAGCTGATGATGTAACATCGCTGGACTGGAACTAAGCACCTTATGGCATGGACTGGACGTATTTGTATTCCACCCCAGCCCATGTCAATATCAACCTGAGTAGAATAGAGGTTAAAGGAGAAGAGATTAAGTGTAATTCTAAAAGTGGTTTGTTTGTTTTTTCCCCCTCTACGCTCCATGGTTGGAGTTTTTCCTGCCTTCTGAGGAGTCAGTTTGTTCAGTATATTTCCCCTGGGAGAGATATTCCAAGGTTTTGACTGTCACCTGATGAAAAGAAAATGGGATGCTGAGGGGAGAAACACGTCAATAATGAAAACTAAACCCAGTGTCACTTGGAAAAGCGCAGAGCAGACCGCTTTGTGAAGAGGATCCCCCAAGGAGGGGCTAATGACCTCACAGAGGGTCGAGCCAATCGATGGCTGGGTTAAAAGCAGAACCGGAGGCAAAGATGCAGGGTGAGATTTGACAATTCAGCACCTGTGTTTCATCAACTGTTTAGTGGTGTGATTGTGCAAACCCTGAGCAGATGTTTCAGTTTACTAGAAACTACATGTTTAACACGACATAAAATGATTTTAGTTTTCCCCCTCAAATAGTGACAAATAGAGAACAGAAGCTACTTATTTTCTGCAGTGTTTGCCAAATCTTCAAAATAGTGGTTCGACTGATCAGTGATTAAAGTACAGTATATGTCACAATAGTAATAACAAATATATAGTAATCAAAAACATGTATTGTAGTAACTTTGTAAATCAATAATATTAACACATAGAACTTGCATTTACTTTTAGTCTGTCTCATATGTATCTATATTGAAACACTTTTGTCACCCTCCCTTTTGATGCCTACAACGATACCTGACACATAACTCAAAGTAAAAGTGAAATAAATGAAAGGATGAAGACAGAGGGACGGGGACTCCCAGAATATCTGGGACATGGGGGAGGGGAGAGTTGGGGGACGTGGAGGAGTTCACATCAGAGTCCCAGCTGGCAGACTGACAGCCAGGCGGGAGGGTGTTTGAAGCCAACACACATGGGACATCTGACTGTTATCAAGTCCTGTGGGACACAGCCAGAGCCGGTAAAGCTGATTAACTCTCTTGTGTTTTCACCAAGCCGGAGAGAGAGCGAGAGAGAGGGGGGGGGGGGGAGAGAGAGAGAGAGAGAGAGAGAGAGAGAGAGAGAGAGAGAGAGAGAGAGAGAGAGAGAGAGAGAGAGAGAGACACGCCGACATGCGTTATCAACTCTGAAATAACACTCAGAGGAACATGCAAATAAACCTGTCTGAATCTAAACCAAAAAAGAGAAGGGGATGCAGGGTTGCTTGCCGCATCATCTGCTCGCCTCCCTCCCTCCCTCCCCAGCACGCAGGGATAGCCTATTTAGAGGAGGAGGGACATCCTGCATGGCGTCTTCAAACGTGATCCGACACAGTGAAACACAAGTGAAAGCTGGCTAGCCACAGCACTGAGTCAACACACTGCCGTGCCCCTCTGAGGACATCTTATCATTGACAGATGAGAAAAAAATAGGGGAGGTGAATGTTCTTCCTGTCAAATTAGGCTTCTTTAATGACTTAATAGAAGCGACACTGAGACACCGGGACACTCTAGGGTGAGGCCACTAATAATAAAAAAGCCCATCAATAAAGGTCAAAGCCACGGGGGAGGTTAAAAAGATGACATGATGGATGGAGAGTTGGTGGAGGGACTTCATGGGGGTGACAGCTGTGGGCATTAAAAGGAAATGCATCCACATTTGAATTATTTATACTACATGTATATGAAGCACTCAGTTATTGAGCAGGTGGAAGTGGCTTCAAGAAGGTGATGCTGATGAAACCAAGGCTGTCCGGTGTAGGTTGTCCCATCACCGAAACTGCTGCTTTTTTGCCCCCAGGAGTGAAATTCATAAGTTTTTATTTGTTTGTTTTATTCTTCTCACACAGACAGAGCTGCACCATCACCATCACCATCATCATCATCATCATCATCATCATCGTACCTTGAGGTAGTCATTTTCAGATCTCAGATCCTCCACCTCCCGCTGCAGGTCCTCCTCACCCCCCTGCTTGGCTCCTCTTAATTGTGCGCTTGTTGCCGCTTTCTCCGGCTTGCGTCTCCCAGCGTGCGGCCCCGGAGCGGGATGAGCCTGAGACACGCTGCCTTTGCCGGCGGGAGCCTCGCCTGGGGGCGCCGGGGCGTCAGCGGCGGCCGCTCCGCTCGCCTCCGGCCGCAGCGGGTTGTCCGGTCCCGGCTGGTCCCGGTCGCTGGAGCCGGTACCGGACTCCGGGTCGCTGCTGGCGGCCTGGGCCAGTCTTTGCTCGTCCGATAGCGGCTCGGACGGGCAGTCGGACAGGTCCGAGCTGCTGTCAGTCTGGCTGACCCGGCCGAGAGTCGCCCCGGTCGGTACCCGGATGGGGGATCCATGGCAGAGACCCCCTGGAGAACCCGAGGCTGCTTTCCCCTTCTTGCCCTTAGCAAGGAGCGGACTGCCGGTGCCTTCCGGTTTGATGCCGGCGGCTTTGGGTTCGGCTGCACCGTGATGGGGAACCTTGGCGAGGGGCTTTTTCACCGCGGGAGACTTGGCGTGACTTTTCGCCGTGGCTAGTTTCTCCTTCTGTCCAGTTGTGCTGCGTCTAGAGTTGCGGTTCGGATGGGCCGAAGGCAGCGGGACGGACTGCTGCTGCTGCTGCTGCTGCTGCTGCTTGCTGACTTTGGGGGATTTGGGGACGATGGCAGGTGGCTTGGCAGAGCGGGAGTGCACATCCTTGATGAAAGGTCTGGCCGGGGAAGGCGCCCGGTTCAGTCTCTTCTTCTCCAACTGGTGGTTCTGCGGTTTGGTGTCGCTGCCGGAGCCCTCGGAGATCTCCATGATACAGCGACACCGGCGGCGGCAGCAGCGGCAGCAGCGGCAGAAGCAGCAGTGCGATGACGGAAGCGGTCAGTGCACAAGACGGCGGGTGATCCGTGACAGCAGGCAGCAGCAGGTTCCTTTACCTCCTTCCTGGTCGAGTCGGGGATTCGCATCCTGCGTTGTGCCCTTTCATTCCATCTCGTTTGCATTCACCAGGTTGTCATTGTGAGGAAAAACGCTGCAACGACCCAAAAAAAAAAAAAAAAAATCACACTCATAAGACGAGGATCACGGGGACGAATGAGATGGCAGGGAGGTTTCTACTGCAGACAAGACAAGTTGAAGGCATTCGGTCTTGTCAACCTTCTTCTTCTCCTTCCTCCTCCGCCGCAGCTCGGCTCTCCATCCTCGTGTTACACCGGGATTAAGGAGCCCACTCCGCTCTTCCTCCTATCTGACATGAAGATCTGCAGGCGCTGCGGTGCGAGGCTCGACGCCCGTGATTTTCTGCGGGGCGCATGCGCTGCTTGCTTGACAAGCACACGAGCACACCCCTTGTTTTCTCTGGGACCAGGTTTTGGCACGCTCTGGTGCGCATGCCCCAGTGAGTGGCAACCACGCCATAGTTGCGACTGAGCCCCGGAAAGTCGAGTACTCACCTGTTCATGTTGGGAAAATAAGGAGCTACACACGTTTAGAACAAAAGGATTCACAGCTGAGCTAGCAAATCAGTGACTTCTACACTGTTGGGTAAAACAAACAAACAAACAAACAAACAAACAAAAATGAAGCCACGGAATTTAAAGCTGTTTAAAGCTGCCATGCCAATTTTCAGAGGTTTCTTAAAAAAAAATAATAATAATAATCATGCACTTCAGTGGAGCAGCCTCACGTGGCAAACCCGACAGATGATTTGATTTCTAGAAAACAGTATATTCACTCTGTCGTTTACAACCACTAGAAAAAAAAAATACTGAGTCTCAGCTTGCTGCCGAATCTGATGCTTTGTTTGACCTTCCAAACATTTGAATGGGGATCGAAACAAGGTCTGAAGATAAAGCAGAAACACACATTATTGTTAGAAAGTATTGGTTAAGTGAATTCTGTACCATATGGTTAAAACAAATGTGGTCAATATGAAATGCGTTTATCTATATATAAATGCATTAAACACACACACACACACACACACACACACACACACACACACACACGTATATATATCATAAACTATATGAAAAAAGACGCAAAAGTCTGGTAATAAATATAGAGGTCTTTAATGCATTTCATTAGTTCGACAATGCCATAAGTTATAAATATCACAAATTCATTTTAAACATGCCAAAACGATTCAATGACTTTTTTTAAACAGGTTTAATACAAAGTACAGTCTTCAATCTCGAAGGATATGCAAATAAAAGCATTGTTTTTCCTTTAAACATATATTCAATACACTGAATAGTATAAGGCTTGGCTGTTAGAACAAAGAATTAGTGCTAATTGCTAAATGCTAATGTTCAGGGGCAAATTAAGTGTTTTCACTGTCATCTAACGCCATAAAGGATAAGGTCTGATATCAAAGGGGCGCTAAATAACATCTTCCAATGAAATGTTTCAACGTCCATTACGGTTTTGTAAGTAGAGGCCTTTTAATTCCTTTTTGTTCAGTTTAGGCGTGAAACATTTCATTGCGTTAAAATGTCTCATGTCCCCTTCAAGAATGACCAAAGGCCTGACAGTAACATTAATCATGAAAGAATTTCACTAAAAGCTGGGGAGAAAAAATGATCAGGTACTTTCAAGTGGCTCCTCCTTCTTCACCCTCAGACTCAGGGTTTCACTGTAACACGTATGTAACAGAAGCAGTGCTACATCTCCATCAGCTTAACTAACTTAAGAAAAAGAATTGCTAAATGATATTCCTGTCAAGGACCACAGGCAGGATGAACATGCATTACCTATCTTTTTAGTTTTTTCCTTAATGTGCAAGAAACGGGACATCACCACACCAGTTTAATGTCCAAACACCTGATCACTCTTACAAAAAAAAAAGTCCCTTTGGGCAGATTTGTACACATGCTAATTTGCTGTGAAATTCTAAGCAACTCAAATCTGCAATGACAGCCTGTCTGAATGAGCCAACGTGTCCAATGAAAACTTTCTGGGTCACCCAGAAAGTGAGCAAACGCTCCTTTACGTTTCACCCTAACAGAGGGACTCCAGCATTCACCTCTCAAAACTGAAATAATCTCAAAAAAAAAAAAAAAAATAGAGTTTGAAGTACATGAAACCAAAAGAACCACAGACTAAAACAATGTGTGGGTAAATGCAACAAACAGCGAGTGTATGACTTCTTTGGATGCCCCTGAGGAAACACCCATCCCTCATCGCCCATCTCTCACTCTGACGCCATCCACGTCAACACTGTGGTTCGTGTGTCAGCCAGATCTTCCCTACTGCTAAAACTACAAGTCACCTACTGTCAACTTTGCCTGTGCTACTGGACTGTAGTGCAAAAAAAACAATTACAGGGATGTGTCAACTCTTGCAGACATATTATTATCTTAGTGGCAATGAAATGCTAACTGATATAATCAACACCCCACAACCACTTGCTGCTGGCTACAAAAATCTGCATCACGCCCACTCAATCTAGCTACACGCTGTATTTACATCATGTGCTTTTGTTTACCTCAAGGCAATCTGACAATGTTGACCTAACTTACCAAAAAAGATATGTATTTACTGAGCTAACACCTAGAGCGTAACTAGGGTGGAGATGTGAGATATTATTATCCCTTTTAACACAAACCCAATGATGCACAAAATACAACACTATCAGGGCATTTTAGATGATGATTTAGTGTGCAGTATATATGTTTTCTTTTAATGTAATAAAGGTAAAAAAGTCTGAACGCCCACAATAATCAATCTTCTCTTAATTAAGCAAAACTGGAGGACTTTCTACCTCAAAGGCACAGCTACCCTAACGGTTGGAGGAATGAGGTAGTCGGGGGTCAAGTGGAGGCTGAAAGTGGGGGACTTCACCACGTGTTAGTATGATATATGCCAAAGTGTACACTTACAAAAGAAGAAATAAGGGAAGATTTAACTGGTTGTTCAGAGTCCGTGCATCCTCCAACAGCCTCAACTGCAAACTGCTGCTGTTTGCTACCACCTGGTGGCCATAACCGCATCCTGCATTTAAGAACCTAGCGCTTGTCTGTGTGCGTGTGTGAGTATGTCTTGTGTGTAGTGTGTGCGTGCAACGGAGGACCACTCGTGTGCTCAGCAGCAGCGCATGCGGAGAGGAGGCAACTCTGGAGGCACTTCCGGCTCGGGCTGCAGAGAGAGGACGCTGTTGGAGAGCTCCTTGTTGGGGACTTCCAGAGGCATCTGTAGCATCGGGAACAGTGAGCAGGTGGCTTAGATAAGAAGACTTTCAAATTTGCCTCCCACCGAGAAAATTAAAAACAGGACGATGGAAAAAGTCATCAACAAAACGTGTGTCAACACATACACTGAGCTCACATACGCCGCATGGCCATAAGGGTCATACATGTCTTTAACTTTGATTACGGCGTGCATGCACTGTGCTGTTGTTTCGATAAGCTTCTGCTCCGATTCATTTTCATCCAGTGTTGCATCAATTTTTCACCAAGATTGATGATGGAAATTGATGGTGACAGAGTGGAAAGAGCTAGAGACATTATCATCACATGAACTGGCCTCCACTGACTCCAGACCAGAATCTTTGAGATGTGCTGAAGAAGTCTCTGCACAGTGGTCTGACTCTCCCATCATCAATACAAGATCTTGCTGAAAAATGAATGCAACTAGACAGCACGGAAAAAATACAGTTTTCAGTCCACGTCGTGTACGTGCGAATGAAGCAGTGAATGATTTTGTTTTGCTCAGGCTCTACCTTGCTCAGAATGTCATCCACAAGTTTCAGAAAGATTTCATCAACATTGAAATTATCCTTGGCACTCGCTTCGCAGTAGCGCATTCCACTTACTCGAGAGGCAAACTGCAGGAAAAGAAATACAGCAAAATAAATACTTTCAGAAAGAAAACGAAAGTTGCACAATGAAAGAACATTCAATCCCTTTCAACTAGATGACAGATAATCTATTGGTAGGAATGACAGTGTATCTATTGGTAGGAAAAAAAATCAGTAGAAAAGTGTAGATTTGATTTAACACAGTCTGTTACTTATATGTATGAGATATCACATACTGTATTATATATATATTAAAGCTGTCAATCATTAACACAAAATACAAATACTGTCAACACAATGTGATCTGAAAATATGATGATATGTGGCAAGAAAAGGGCAGGATTCGGGAAAAATGCTAAACTCTTCATTGTGCCTACAATACAATGTAACTGCTACAAAATAGTTTGGTGGATCTGTGATATCATGGTTGTTTGAGTGTTGGCCTACTCTTTCTCCTTGCTGTCTGGAGATGATGCGATCAGCCTCGCAGTCCAGTTTGTTTCCAACCAGGAGAAGCTCTGCTTCTTCTGAGGCATACTGAAAAGAAAACACACAAAGTAGAGTGGAACTCAACACACCTGCAGATAGAAATTAAACTACAATTTGCTCATGAGCAACTTAAAAAAAAAGGTAATTCTTGTCAGTTTGCTTACCTTGTCGATCATTTTCATCCACTTGGGCAGGTCGTCAAAGGTCTCCTGCTTTGTGATGTCATACACTAGCACTATTCCCTTGGCACTTCTATAGTATGCTGACGTAATGCTGTTAAATCGCTCCTGACCAGCAGTGTCCCTGAATAGGAGCCAAACACTGTTTAACGTCTACACAAGTAAAAGCACAAGGAAACACTATATAAACATTGATAACATACCATGCCTTGATCTAACTTAACTATATAAATACAATTCGAGAGCAAAATTGAAAAAGACATAAAAAAAATACTCAAACTCCAAATAATACTTAATACCCAGTAACAGTCATTAATAATACGTCCATTGACATTTAGGAAATTATCTAACAACTTTTACATAAAAAAAAAAACAATTCTGAAAAACAAAATGCATATCTGCCTTAAACTGGTTCAGGGTATAGTGAACAGGACTGAACGTTGATGCAGTATCTCCTATCCTAAACATGCACACAACAGTGCTACAGTCACGCAAAAATCTGATTCATTTTCTCAACAAATATACATTTTATTTGCTTTCTTTCATAAAAATGTAAGGGTAAAAACTATTCCAAACTCAGAAGACACTGTAGCTGTGAGCAGCAAGATGAGGAGTTTGCTTCACTCACAGTGAAGTGTTGCTGTACCTCCAGCATGTTAGTCCCTCCCCGTCCCCCATGTGAGTCACAGTCAGGCTTATGAGCAGAGGAGGGGACAGACACACGGCAGCGCGGTGACAGCGAGGTTAGGTGAGGCCGGCCACTGTACTGATGGAGGCTTGATGCGAGTGGTGGAAGACGAGAGGTGAGACACACCGCAGACGGACACCCCCAGGCAGACAGAGCGTAGGTCAAGGGGCACTATGAGATGTTATGAGGGCAGGTGTTTAGGTGGGAGGGTGGAGGACGGGGTGCCAGTCAATTGGACAGACGTGTTAGTGAAAATAAGTGATGCAGCTCCCAGCACTGAAAACTACTGAAGCCACAGACTCAACAAAGCACTTAAAGCACGCCTGACATCAAATTCATTCAAACACTTGATGTTTTCAGGATGTGATTGTACAACAAGAATGCAGCTTAAGTTGACAACCGTGTTAGTACTGTCTTTGTCACTAGTTATAAGATACAGACAAAAAATGTAGTTAGAAATTAGAGTTAAATATTCGGTCAATCAAACTGATTTCTCTAGTAAAACCAGTCATGAAAAAAAGGAGAACATTTTTGGTGGGAACTATTGTCTGAGCTGCCTTAAAATGGTCCCAACAGGCGAGCCTGACTTATGCAAGGCAACAGTTCACTCCCTGATGTCATGGCTGTATTCTTTTGACTTTCCCATTGCAAGTCTCAAGTGGAAATGCAGTGTGTGTAAAGTCAAGCTGCTTTTATAGCCCATCATTTCTACACCTTGGGTTTTAAACAACATGAATGAAACAAGATTCAAGGGATGATTCCATGAATTGATTGATGAATGATTGCACAACCTGATTTCAACTAATTTACTGTAAAATAGCCCAGACAAGTGGGTGTATGTAAACTTATGCCCCAGTAAAAAAGCAGTGTTCTACAAATAAATATCAATAAATCTGAAATAATGAGGAATTTTTGCCTTTTCTTTTTATTTCCCAAAAGCAGTGCTCCTATGGCTTCCTGGGTGCTGGTTTAGTCATGATTCGATTGTGTAACTTGAATTTAGCATGAGATTTAGTGTAGGAACATGTAGTTATCTAAACTTTTGACCACAACTATAGATATAGATATAGATATAGATATAGATATATGACTTAATGAGCTTTATATTGTTGACAAATTAGTAGATTTTTTTGTTGAGCATTCTCACTCTTAATTTTTGTTTGACGTTTTTGTTTTTGTTTGTTTCATTTTTGTTTTACTAACAGCACTTCTGTAATATTACAATTAGAGAAAGAGTCAACAACTTCTTTAAAACAAACCTGGGATAGCTTTTTAAATTAACACTATGCAGCTGAAAGACTACTTAAAACTTTGGGTTGACTCTTTTGTAAAAGATTTACCTAAGCATCTATCAAAAATACTCAATTGCATTATTCTCAATACATTTCCACAGAAAACATCATTGGGATTCACTGCTGAATACGGAAGAACGTAAGGTCCTGACTAAGAGTTAGCAGCTGCAAGAACATGATGCCACTAATTACTGTGTTGGTTCAAATGAAAGTTACACCACACTGGAGTTCAGACTGAGTCTTGAATGTTGACAAGTTGTTTTCTATTTCAGCTGCATTGGAATTTCAAGTACAGTAACACCTTTAAAATGAGGAGGGATGAAATATGAATTTACTTTCACATGCTGTATGTACCCCTAGAAGAAGGCGTTTAAGCAAGAAACAGCATATTTTCCCAATGTTATTTGCACATGCATTGGTCAAACAGCAAAGGTCAGAAAGCATTGAGTCGTTTCTGTCAGAGTTGGCTACAGAGAGTCAGGACACACACAGGAAGTGCTCCCTGAGTAAGAATAAAGGAACTAGGAACTTTTCCTCTAATTACTCACCATATCTGGAGTCTGATCTTCTTCCCTCTGAGCTCCACTGTCTTGATTTTGAAGTCAACCCCTGCGAGTCAAGGAAGATGTGAAACACATGTGGGCAGGGACAAATACAAGCACAAGAATTTCCTGCGCTGGTCTTTGGAGGACTTCCCTTCCTGTCTTTGCATTTGATGAGTAGCACTGGTCGAGTCCTGGGTGTGTTTTCTAGTAGGATGTCATGTCTGCCACGCACAACAAATGTTTTGTACAATCGTGGCTGGCCATTAAGCAGAAGTGGTGTCAAACTGTTGACGCCACTGGTCGGAGGTAAACATTATCAGTGAGGACCTGTGTCACGAGGTTGGCAGGGTACTAAATTGAGTGGTGCCACAGCAGCTGCCTGTGTGTGGTGCTATTTTGGGGTTGTAGTGTTTGTCATAGGACCATGTACCCGAATTTAAATACCTAAGCTGCTCTGCATTACAAGCTGTTGACATCCAAAACATTTTTTTTTTGACAACAATTGAAATTAAACGGTGCTATTTTCATGAAATAAACGAAATTTAAGAGCCAACTTGTTGTTGTTGTTGTTGTTTTTAATTGATCTGATGTGAAAATGTGACCCATGACTCTTAAAAATAAAATAGAATGGCCGCGGATAGGAAGTGATTAGGTCCTAATTTCACTCAACCGTTACCAGTCGTTTTGTTGCTGAATAGCTGCTGACACATGTTGTTCCATACGTGTTGTCTGTCATACTCGGCTTTGCTTTGACGAGAGCCCCGTAAAACGCCCTTTAAAATAGTATAATAATATAAAGTGTATTAAATGAGTATCTTATTATATAAGTAAAGTGGAATAATAATAATATGGTTGGAACTGCAACTACACTTTTTTCTCCCGTTAGCTTAAACTGAACTAGCTCGAGACAGTAGCTCAGTAGTACTCATATACCAAGGTCAGCGACAGCATATTTCGTTCAGCTGTTAGCAAAATGAACAAGTAATACATTTGTGCAGTAATCACACACAGCCCCGTCGAGTGTTGTCAATAAAAAGTTGACAAAACCAGTCCCACAAACGCCTCCAGTCCGCACCTACGGTCGACTTGCAAGCTTCGCAGAAGGTGTCATCGGTGTATCGTTCCATAAGGCTCGTTTTGCCAACGCCCCGAGAGCCTATGATGATGATTTGGAGTTTAAAATCAGCGGGCCTGGGGGGTATCTTCTTGCGGCGCGACTGAGCAGTGAGGGCCGGGGATGAGTTCGCGGAGCCCCCGCCGCCACCGGCGGCCCTCCTCGGTATGTCATATCTCGGATCCATTAGTGGTTCCACATTTGGAATTATAATCCAGACGCGACAAAGTACAAATGCTGTTGTGGAATCAAACGAAACGGCGTTTTACAACTTTTCTTCGTCTCTGTTAAAGTTTGACAAAGTTTGTCATCTGCCGACGATTGTTGTTGTTCAGCCATTAGAGACTGGGGCCGTCATGACGTCACTAATCACGTTCCATTGCATTTCCGTTTCCGTCGTGTTCAGATTTTCTTCCGATATATATATATTTTTTTAAGTAGCCCGTGTTCATTACAAAATAAAAATAAAATAAAACAAATAAAAAATAAAATAAAATAAAATAAAAAATAAATTGAAATAAAATACAAATAAATAAAAAATAAAAAATAAAAATAAAAATAAATGAATAAACAAACAGCTTTGAGTCCCTTCTCTCGTCTAAACAGTTCTAAATAACACATTATTGTGCCTTTACGGGGTTCGGGTTTGGGGGGGGGGTGAATGTCCACTTCAACCAACATAGAGGAAAAACATGATCATTGCATGAACTGCAAAGGTTTTATTTTTGTAAAGCATCACATGCTGTTTAACACAAGTAACAGATGCGGGCTGTTAATGACAAATTTTTTGTTTTGACCGTGGTGGTAAATTGCTATTGCTTTTTAATGGAAAAGACAGTCGTAAATACAGTAGTACGACTTCTGCATTGCGGCAATGTTTGGTTTTGAAGGGCTTCCGTAGCCTGCGACATTGGATGACGTTGGCCCGAGGAGGAGTTACTGCTAATCCAAACATCGACGGAAAACGTCTTGTATTAAATTATCTAACACACATTCGTTACACCGCCTTCCAATTAATTTACACCATGGCTGCTCAGAAGATAAATGAAGCCCACGAGCACATAGCTAAAGCGGAAAAATGGTATGTCACGGGAATTGAATATTTCGTTTGTTTCCTGCTATAATGAAAAATCTGTTTGTTTTCTTGCTGGTGTCAGCTAGCTGTAAAGGCCACCGCTGTATTCCACCGACCATAAAATAAATATTACCCGTGTACATGCGTTGTTATTTTATGATTCTGTAACATGAGCATATATACTCCATTTAGCCTATCATAACTGTGCTTGTCATCATTGTGTAGCTTAAAAACGAGCCTGACAAAGTGGAAGCCAGATTTTGACAGCGCTGCATCAGAATATGCAAAAGCAGGTAACGTAGAATGCGTCGTTTCGAGCCGGTACGAACGTCCTCCCACTTATTATTACTACTGCTGTCTAATTGTTTACGCCTCTTTCTAGCTGTGTGCTTCAAGAATGCGAAGCAATATGAACAGGCCAAGGACGCTTACCTGAAAGAAGCTGAATATCACACAGAAAACAAGACGTATCCTCGATGTGATCGGTCTAGAGTTGACTGCTATGACATTTGACTGTTGTTTTAAAAAACAAAAACATTTCCTTAACGAAACTGACAGGCTTTTCCACGCTGCAAAGTAAGTGTCTTCTTCTTTTTTTCCCTTTTTTTTTTTTTTTTTTTACCACAGTAATTACACTGACCAACAAAAAGATAAACCCTACATGTGTTGCTAATGCTATTCCTCATATCCACAGGGCTATTGAGCAGGCAGGTATGATGATGAAGGTGAGTGTCCCCGCAGTTTTAACAGCTAATAGGCAGGTGCCGTGAAGATATAGATGTCGTCATCTTGCTTTATTTCCCTTTAAACAGGAGCAAAAGAAGATGCCAGAAGCCATCCAGTACATAGAGAAAGCCTGTATGATGTACATGGAGAATGGGACTCCTGACACTGCTGCCATGGCTCTGGACCGGGCTGGAAAGTAAGAACTCATTCATTCCAGACCTTAGATTAACTGTAAAGTGCTGCTTACCCAGCAATGAATTGAATGTCAGCCAATTAGATTTGGCATTTTCTGAATTCTGCTAATCCAAGAAGAAATTGTTGGATATTTATTTTACATCATTTTGCATCAGCGTGTTTTTGTTTATTCCCAGACTGATAGAACCTTTGAACTTGGAGAAAGCTGTGGACCTCTATCAGAAGGCGGCAGGCGTCTTTGAGGTGAATTTAAGCCTCCAATCAATAAAGAAAATGTTTAATTAGGGTCATGGGTTTCTTGAGTTATTTCGCTTCTTTTTTTTTTAACACACATTTGTGTTTTTCCTTTTTAGAATGAGGACCGTCTCCGTCAGGCTGTTGAACTGCTGGGAAAAGCTTCCAGACTTCTGGTCAGGTTAAGAAGGTAGAGCAAAGTTAAGGTGGAGGAGAAATCACCTCTTCTGGTTTCATTTTTATATATATATAATGTTTTTATATATATATATATATATATGTATATATATGTATGTATATATATGTATATATATGTATGTATATATATATATATATATATATATATATATATATATATATATATATATATGTATATATATATACATATACATATATGTATATGTATATATATATATAATTAGGGTCATGGGTCCCAGACTATATACATATATGTATATATATATACATATACATATATGTATATGTATATATATATACATATATGTATATATATATATACATATATATATATATATATACATATATGTGCATGCACAGTAGCTGCTTTTTCTTGTGTTGTTTTTTTGATGAAATGCGATGCATCTGAGACTTGATTCACAATGAATGAAATAAAACAATTGACTTATAAAATGAAGCCATTTGAATGTAAGGCCCATAGCCATTAAGAAATAATATGTACATTCCAGCACGCACAGTCTAAGACATTCTTTAGGTTTCCCCTAGAGATAAAGAAAGGTTTGAACCGAACAGTTCCACTCATCTTCGAGTGTTTGCTCCTTCAGCACCTTCTCCTCCTTCATCACCAGTCTGCTTATGTCTCTCTCTCACCAGGTTGGATGAAGCAGCAGTTGCTCTGCAGAAAGAGAAGAACATGTACAAAGAGATTGAGAATTTCCCCATGTGCTTCAAGGTGACCTCCTCTGATGTTTTGCTGCATGTGTCAACCTACCATATGGATTAATAACATTTGTTCCGTGCGCATTAATTGTGCACGTTGTTTCACTTCTCTTGCTTTCATTCTTTAGAAAACCACTGCTCAGGTGCTGATTCATCTTCACAGAGGGGACTTCGTAGCAGCTGATAAATGCGTCAGAGAGAGCTACAGGTGTGTTTTATCAGTGAAGCTCTCCTTGAAATTACCCCGTGCGTCTTGTTTTATTCTCTGCCACTTGACGCACAAGTTGTAACGTGCAGTGCCGCCTCTCTCTCTGCCAGTCTCCCAGGCTACAGTGGAAGCGAAGACTGCGTAGCGATGGAGACGTTACTGCAGGGCTACGACGAGCAAGACGAGGACCAGGTCTACCGCGTGTGCAACTCTCCTCTGCTCAAGTACATGGACAATGATGTGAGTTGTTTTGGCATATGATTGCAATTAAATCTCAAGTGTGCATGCTTTGTCTATAGTCGGCAATGTCACATGATGTCGCCAAAGCTGCTGCAGTCTGGAACTTTTTTTTTTTTTTTACCAGATCTTTTGACATAATATGAAAAAAGAAAATGCAAGTGTGCATTTGATTTTGATTAAGCCAGATCAATTTACTTAAAATAAACTTGTGGGTCTTCATTCCATAATGCTAAGCAGTTATGTTTACTTACATTAGACCTGTAAGGAGGTGACTATATATTATATAGTGGGATGTCAGGAGTTATATTATCATTGTTTGCAATATACTTTCTTACTTTTACTTGCAACTAAATCTTTTGGCCTTTAGCCTCTCTGCTTATCTTAAAATAAATTGGTTGGTTAGTTTTATTTGTCAACAGCAACTTGAGAAGGTCTAGTAGGTCACAGTTGCTCAAGAAAGTTTAACAACTGTATACATTTACATATATTATGTGTTTTTGTTTTGTGTTTTGCTTATTAGCATTGTTTCAAGGGCTTCTTTAAAAAAAAAAAAAAACATCCCTCCATAGAATATGTTTGAGATCAAACTTACCTAGCCAACCAAATGCTGGCAATCTGTTGACATTTTATCAACTCATCATTTGCATACATTTTTTTCAAGTAACTAAAATACTCATCCCTACAGAATCCCCCTGGTGATATGGATGAAAATAATGTGTGGCCACGCGTGCCCACGAGAAAATAAACACGTGGCCATGAGATAATTATTGTTGTGGCCATTAGATAATGATGGTTGTCATGCCCACACAGATTGCTCATTGTTACTTTAATCATGGACAAGTTTGAATTAATTTCATTTTATTTTAATACAGGAATGAATCACACGTTCTAAAGTCACTTGCAGTAAGGCACGGAGTGGTTATTAGCAAGAGATACTTAATTCCATATCAAATTAACCATATCGTGGCCACGAGATAATAGCCTGGGCGCACATTCACCATCTCGTGACTGACCACGCGTTTATTATCTCGTGGGCAAGATATAGTAATGCGTGGCCACACATTATTATTTATTTCATCCATGTCAGGGGGGCTCCGTACATCCCCAGGGCCCTTTTAGGCCATACCATCACTTTTAGGACTTCTTTTTCTTCTTCATGCTGCAGCTATTTCTTAATGATGTTTAGCAGATGTATAACTTATGCACTATAAATTTGGAGCCAATCAGACACACTTACCTGACTAAAACTTATTTCACATCACTGTAACTGTTCATAGTTGTACCACTAATTTTAGGCAGAATGAAAAGGCCTATTTTGTTATTGTTTTTGACAGCGCAGCGTAGAAAGAGTTCCAGTCTGAGGCCTCCATGAGAGCCTGACTGGACATATTTAGGGCCTTCAAAATGTTGCGCCTATTGTGACATTATGCTGCCTTTGGTTCGTTGCAGTACGCCAAGCTGGCCATCTCCCTGAGGGTTCCAGGCGGAGGGGGAAAGAAGAAGAAGGCTGCTGCTCCACAAGGCGGCGCCGGTGGTGCAACAGCTGCTGCAGAAGAGGAGGACGACTATGAGGGAGGGTTGTGTTAACCCCAATTGTGTCAGCCGCACCACAGCCACACTCGACGTGTTAAGAACCCAGAAGATCCCTCTGAGCCCAAATGTGTGGCTGTTTGTCATTGTGCAAAAATAAATATTAAGGCTTCCCACATTTACAGTCGGTGTTGCAGAAGAGCTGAAGAGAGATTCAGCTGCCTTTCAATTTGTGTTTTTTGGGTGTCGACAAGAAATACTGGAAACCCTTTCATGTTCAATAATGTATGAAAGCCTGTTGTATGCACATGTTCTGTTGTTTCTTGTCTCTGTGAAGCTGTACATTATGCTGTTGTTTGTGAACAGAGTCTTAAATTACTGTAGACGTATTACAATTCTAAGCACTCTAGATATTCTCTAAGGGGCGGACCGGCTTGGACGTCCTTGTTGTACAGAGATAATTTATTCAGTATTCATGTCTGTGGCCCCTTAAACAAGATACTGGAACATAATATGCAACCATTTTGTTTGTGCATGTTTAGGGGACAAAAATCAAAATCAAAGACATGACTTTGACAAATATGAGTACAATCACTGACACTGTCATTTTCAGCGTTAGTGCTAATTGAAGTTATTACAGAATTGGAAAAAAGAGAGTTTATTTCCTGGTGGTGGAGCTTGATGCCAGTCGTAGACTGTTGTAATGCGTCTACCTCCAGCTGTGTGAGCCAAGACACGGCTGTGTCTTCCAACTCTTTAAAGTGACTAAGCTACTATAAAAGGGACCAGGCTGTTGTATTTACTGTGCATTTTACCCATGGATTGGAGATTTATTTTTATTTCATTTTATTTCATTTTTGCACATGTACATGCCAATTAAAATGACAAGTTACTAGCTGGGATAAATTGATTCCTGTACATCATTTTAATTTGTGCACGTCTTGTATATTCCTTACAGAAATATAGTCCGAAAGGATATATGCAGAATTTGCGCAGGAGTCAATAAA
Source organism: Nelusetta ayraudi (assembly GCF_046127955.1). Lineage (NCBI taxonomy): Eukaryota > Metazoa > Chordata > Actinopteri > Tetraodontiformes > Monacanthidae > Nelusetta > Nelusetta ayraudi. The sequence continues at coordinate 19,639,878 of NW_027466061.1, read as the reverse complement.
CATTTCTGTTGTGTGGCATTTCATGGTCTGCATACTTTCTTGTTAAAGAAGGACAGATTGTCCACACGAATGAGACAAACGGTGGCTGCGGGTGTTGGCGCCAAATGGCCCCTGACAGACACACAATGACTGTGACGCCTCCTCAGGCCAAGAATCCTCTCTGCAAACCATTTTCTACAACTTTCTGACATATCTGTGCATTATGTCTTTAAAAAATACACATAGCGAAAATGTAATGTGACTTATTCCACTGGATTAGGTGTGAGGTGTTCACCCTGTTTACAGCTGTTTGGAGACGAGACAGCGTAACTGAGCTCATAAAGAAGAAGGAAAGGGAAAAATCTATGAGTTTCCTACTAATGGCTCTTGTCGTTTCCTCATTAGGTGGTTGAAACCTGAATCTCCCTCAGTCAACATATAGATTCAATAAAGTCTAGGGTTGATGAATCAAGCCAGATCTCCCAGGCCACGAGGCTCCAAATGCCCTCATTCCCGTTAATGCTGCTTTTGTGTAGCAATACATACCGTCTGTGGTCCAAACATCCTGTGAAACCTGCACATCTGATGTGATGTCTTCCTCTTAAACCCACCCGCCACTTTATCAGGTCTGACTTACTAGTAGAAGGTTGGACTCCCTTTTACATTCAGAGCTTTCTTAATGCTATAAATACAACAGGTTTTGCATGAAACATTATTGATTTTGGTCCATAGTGAGATGAGCGTCACATTTTATAGATGTGGATTTGTCTGCTACACATCCATGATCTTCTGTTTCGACCTGCAATCTGGTGATTCTGGAGTCCACTGGACCCACTGACTAGTTCAAGAAACAGTAGAAAGTAGGCAATAAGAGATAGTGCACTGTGGTCAAAAAGGAATGAACCTGGTCAGCAACAATACCCGAGAAGTCAGCCGTGTTAAAATGAGGTTCAGTTGCTTCTGAAGGCCCCAAAGTATCTCAAGAATATCTATCAAACACTATCACAAACACAATCACACCAGCAGCAGCATTTACTATTGGCAGAAGGCAGGATGGTTGCATGTTTTTATGTTTGTTTCAACGAAATTGGGCCCCAACCAACTGAACGTTGCAGTGAAAATTGTGAGTCAAACCAGGTAGCGTTTTCCAATCTTCTGCTGTCCACTTTTGGTGAGCCTGAGAGAATTGCAGTCGCAGGTTGCTTCTCCTATTTGACAGGAGTGACACCTGGACCTGAACCTGCGTTCAGAGACAGTGTTGCGTATAACTTGGTTGTAACAAGCTTTTATTGGAGTCACTGTTGCCTCTGACTCATGTGAAATCCCATTACCAGAGACCTCTGGCATCAACAGGGCAATTTGGCCCTGAGAACATGCACTTTTCTCTTTTCCGGACCGTTTCCTATAAATGCCTCACTGTTGTGCATGAAAATCCCTCGTCAGCACTTTGTGAAATACTCCGACCAGGCAACCATGTTATTCAATTCAAAGTCAGTTAAATTACCAAATGAGATGCTTGGTTTGAACTTCTGCACTTAGTTATAACCAGATGTACATGACAGAGTGACTGGCACAGATAGAGTGTAAAAGGTGTACCTGATAAAGTAGAGGGTCTCAGTTTCATCCAGCTCCAACCATCTCGACCCTGTGAAACACGCTGACGATGCATCTGCTCACTCGTTCCCAACAAACGGCCACAGAATACAAAAACTCGACGCCTTCCCAGTTGTTTTATTCTCTGCAACGCCATCACACCACCCTCTTTTTCAACATACAGCTATATTTCCACATTTCACTTCCCTCCCTACCCCGTCCCTTAAGAATTGTACGTACATGTAATGAAAATCTGACATGACAATAATGAAGCAATTTTTTTTTTTTTGCCTTTTTTTCCCCTATCATGCAACAGTGTTGTCTAATGCATAGTTTGGACCAAAGGGCTTCATTTCCCAGCCCTTCATGTGTGGAACCTTCCCCTTTGTTTTCTATGGCGGAAACCACAGCGTTTGCCATTGGGAACGTCATCGACGGAGAGGATTCAATGAGTGGCGTGCCAACACGACCCCGATTCGGACTGAAGTGTCAAGCGGTTGGTGATTCAGACGACGGATGGTGACGGGAGGGAAGCGACACACTGACTTCCTTCATGCAGCCTCCTCTTCTCTGTGCAGTAAGAGTGCTCGGTCTGTCAGAGCAAATTTTCATGCCATTTAAATAGTGTTCATCTCATCTGCTACAATCTCACTTACATATTGTATCGCATGACAACAGCATCTAGAATCTGAAAACAGCTCTTCCTGAGAAAGACATGTATTTGACAAGAGATTCAGTTCGTCTCATACAAAGAAAATAAGGCTAAGAATCATGTGGTTGTGTCCTCCGAAGAGGCTCCCCGTGGCTTATAGCTTTTAAAAAAAGTTCATTTCAAGGTCAAGTTTTTTTGTTTGTTTTTTTGGTCACAATTGGCCGTTTCCGTCAGTCTGCAGCCTTTAACTCTGGAGAAAAAGGGAGTTCAGTCTGACCCAGGCCCACTATCCCAACATTTCAGTTGCAGAAGGACTTCTATGCACTTGTTAGTTGTTGGTGGGAAGCCCTTAAGGAACGCTGTCGTCTATCACCTTCTCTTTGCGCCTCTGCGTGTCTCTATGAAAACATTAGGGGCAGAAAAAGAGGGCAGCGACAGCTCTTGGGCGTTTGTGCTTGAAAACAAAAGCTTTTTTCTTCACTCTTTAGAATGATTTCTCTGACTCCAATGGGGAAGAGAAAAAAAACGTCCCGTTGATTTCACCCACTGGACGCCACATTGGAAGCCAGGTTCTTGAGATGAGTAGAGCACCAGCAAATGTCCTCAACTGTTTATACATAAATAATAGAAACCGCCAGTTTACAAGTTGAGCAAGTGTTGCCGACAGCCTGGTTGAAGGGGACGCACCCGCTCCTGAGAACAGCTGCTTACGCCGACAGAACCTTCTCTGAAGGAGTTCCGTCCCTCTTCCTCACTGAGTTTTCTCCCTGGTCCACTTGATCATGGTCTCTGGAGAGCGGTACAGGAAGATGAGTTTGGAGTACATTTCCTCCTCCAGGTCCAGCTCTCCTGTCTCTCGGACCAGGAAGATGTCTGTGCACAGCTTGAGGATGCGGTCCACGTTGGGCAGCTCCTCGAACATGATGGTGTGGGAAATGCCGCTGAAAAACTCGCGGACAAACTTGCCAATGACCAGGACAACCGAGGCGTACAGGCCCATGATCCTGGAGAGGAAAAAGATGGTGTAGACAGCACGTATGATAGGCAGCACGGTGTAGATCTTAGGCAATGCACATAAGAATGAAAATACATGGCTGGTTCTGAATATTGTAGCGTTCCCAATCCCCAACATTAACATATCCTTATTCTTTAAAAATCATAATGAAAATAATTTGAAGAATGATTCCTCAAAATAACTACAAATCTTTTTATTATCCTTCTGGAATCAAGGATGTACTTTCCTTTTTTCTGATTAATTCATTTACTTGCTAGAGATATGTGTAACTCTTAGAAAACATTGGTTCAGTACATTTTTAATGTTTGTCCCTCGACAAATTGAGTAGTTGATCAAACTATTTTCCAATTTTAGTGTATTTCCCTCTCTCTCTCTCAAAGGCTTACTTTTCATCAATTGTTTTTTTTTTAAAAAATGTCAATATTCTTAACTTATCCATCACAATGGATTCATTGGTTTTAAGCGTTTCTAAGGACATCTTACTTAATACCAAAGTGGCAGCAGTCAGCACATACCCATATCCAGCCAGAAAGCCCAAACTGGGAGGGCTGACTTGGTCACTGAATACGTAGACGTCCAGCCCTTTGAAGATCTCATTGGCATCGTCTAATGGGCCGGACTCGGCCTGGTGGACGATCCACCACTCCTGGCTTTGACTCATGTTGGCCTGGTCTCGTTCCAAGCTCACATGGAGGTTGAACATCTTTTCATCTTCAAAGGAAAAGCAAAATAATAAATTAGTAGCAATGGAAAAAAAGCTTTTGGAAATGACAGAGAGGCTTTGTTTTACTGTTTTGAAACGAAGGATAAATTATTAATAATTAACAAGTTTGTAATCAATTTTTCAACAATACACTTCATAAAACTTGATTTTATTTTGACACTTCAAAGCCTGCCCATTTTCTTTCTTCCATAAAAAAAAATGTCAGTCAGTATAATAATATTGTGCACAGCAATAAGGAGATTTACCTTTATAAAGCTTCTCAACAGGCTTTGAGTCGGAGTCACTGGGAGCTCGAAGGTATCGAGGAAAAATGTTCTCGAGGACTCTGTGAAAGAGCAGAGGCTTTCAGTGCAGCCTGAGTATGACGAATAAGCAGTCAAATTTGACAGCAGGCATATCTGTAAGTAAGTAAGTAACTCTGAAATCATTCCGACTATCTGCCTCCTCAGTTCTCAATTGACCCAGACCGCACTTCTATTTCCTTCAATTAAGTTTTGTCTTTTTTCAACACAATCAAATTATTTGTATTCATCTTTTTGAAATTACTGATTTTAAAAGTAACATATATGAATAAAAAAAATGAGCTAAGCTAAGAAATCTTCCAATCAGGAGAAAATACACTCTGTGACCAGATGGACTTCTATAAGACAGGATCAATAAAAATAAATAAATAAATAAACACAGGCTTTTTAAAATACTGCTTCCTGGAGTTGTTAGGAGCCAATTCAAAATCTAAAATGTCCCTAAGTAGCTGAGGTTGATTCATTTTGTTATTATAATGTTCTTCATTCAATGAAACTACCTCTAAACCCTCTCTGCCACTGCTCACACACACACACACACACACACACACACACACGCACGCACGCATGCACGCACTGGGAGTGTCATCACAGAGGGAGCAGATGGGGCTGAAATAGTGCTCAACATTTCGACACAGCATACGGCTCCAGGAGACAGAATTAGGTGTGATTGCATAATCCAGTGTTTATGGAGATAAATTTCCAATGAGAAGGAGTGGAGGGGGAAAGATGTGAAACTGATGTACTCACACAGGTGAGGGGCTTCCTTTGAGCAGCGCAACCAGCTCATTTTTGGTTGCTTCTTTCAAAGGAGTCACTCGCTTTCCGGACGCTGTTTCAGCCTTGGCGCCAAGGTTCAGGTTTCTGGGAAGAGATGCAATGGGGCGATTTTACGCGATAAGTATTTTAAAATAACTGACTTGTATTTATTCAGACTCGAATTTATTTATTTATTCATTAATTATTTATACTTCTTACATAAAGAAAAAGGAAAATTACATTTTAAAAGGACAAATTCAGATACTTTTAGGATCAATATATCATCAAGTATCACGACTGGCTACTCGTGTTTACAAGCAACTGAACAAAGTACCTAATAAAGTGACCGGTGTGTGTATTACATCATGTTATTAATTTATTACAAATCTTTAATAATCCAAATCATTCCTAACACAGTGTACAATACTTATATAATAGTGACAACAATAACAAAAGAGTATGGAGTCATTTGGTCACCTTTGCATGGACCAGGAGACAGTAATAGAGAATTCATCATCCGAGCGTAACATCCCTATCAGGCTGGATCTGCTGGGGGGGCTGATTGTCCACAGGGAGTTGGAGCTGCCCTTCAGCCGTGCAATGCACAAGTCCTCAGCCGTGTAGCCCTCCAGCCACTGCAGGGCGTCCTAACACAGACGCCAACACACAAATCTACTGGTCACTATGGCACACATAGCACAGTAATGCATACAGAAAAAAAAAAAAAAAGAAGAAGAAATACGCTGTGTTTCTACCCTGATGTCAACCATCTATCTCGCTCAATGCTTTACAATAAAAAAAAAAAAAAAGAAAATTAAATGATTTTCTGCAGTTCTTTCTTGTGGATTTAAAATGTTAAAACCCCCAAAGTAAGCCGTCACACAGTCACTCCTTTCTAAAGAAACAACGGATTGCAACAACTTTTGCCTCGTTCCGACTCACAGCGTCTTTGTCGTATTTGTCCAAGAATACTAAAAATTCAGCTGGTGTCACGTCCCGCAGTTGATTCTGCTGAGCGCTCATGGTGAAGATGGGCTGTGAAGGAGGATATAAATTATTTTTTGGTCATGACAGCATCTATTACTAACAACTACATATTATGATTCTGATTAGCCCTTCAGATTTGGCTATAAATACAGTTTAAGGTCAAACAATATGTCTCTTGACTGTGATTGCTGAAGAACAATCAAAGCTGGAATACATTCACAAAATACATAAAACATGATCAGAATATATGCGACCTGCTTTATTTCTCGCTCCCAGAAAATACCTCAGGTTATCACAAAGAAAATCAACATGTAGCTTAAATGCATAGAGCCTTTCGGGATCATACTAACAGATGATCAGATGATGAATATGACTCATGAGCAGAAAACATAGTCACATGACTTGACTTTGAAGGAATATTTTGTTGATTGTTTTTTCTCCAACAGCGATCAAAGTTGTAAAGTGCTAAACAGAGCATCCCAAAATAAGAAATATCCACCTTTTATGCAACATTGTCCGTTTGCTTATTCTTATCTCATCTCTTCACATGTCTGTGGTCCTACTGGAGGACTTGATTCTGCACAGGTGTGTTGATAAAAAACGCGGCAGACGCACCTGAAAGCCAGCCAGCGTGATCTCGAAGGAAACATCCAGCGGGCGGTTCACGACTCCAGCCACAGACTTGACGAGAGACATGAAGAGCAGCGGGAACCACACGATGCAGATGAGCAGCACCACGATCATGCCTCCCATCCCATACTTCACCACTTTCTTCTTCTTCTGGCCTCGAGGCTGCGGGTACCTCTGCGCATAAATCACATCAGAACGTGTCACGTCACGTTCACCTTCACTCTTTGGTGACGTCGAAATGAACAAGCAGGTAGCATAAAGAAATTTTAGGGCATTTGCTTGATATGTACTGTCCATTCAAACGCACTTCCGGGAATATGGATCACACAGACGCAAGACAGGGTGATGTGAAAACAGAAAGTGAGAGGCCAGTCAGAAAAAAACACTTTGAGTATAAACTCCCACAAGAGTGACGCTGACGGCGTTTCTCAAAATACCTTCTCGGACTCTCTCCAGCATTTGAGGATGAAGATGTGAGCGTAGATGTCCTCCACACAGATCCAGCTGGACAGAGACAGCGAGGTGTCCGTCCAGACCCAGTCCATCACAGCCCGCAGCTCCGTGAGGAAGGGCACCAGGCGAAAACTGTGGACAACATACAAACATTCAGCCCAGCTGACGGGAGCAACAAAATTTTAAACACCGACAACAGCTGGTCTGTGATATTAAATGTACTATTCACACATGGAAAACAGGTCATAATACTATGTAAATATTATTTTCTCTGCAAGCTTCCTTCTGCGTTCTGTATGTAAAACTGTCTGTTTTGTTGGTGCTGGTGATATTGTACAATTTTAATTTGAAAAATCACAAACTATGAATAAAAAACAAACTACTTAACTAAAAATGTTGTTGTACTATTTTGGGACATTTGGACAAAAACAGAGGTTTGATTGTTGGTTGAGGCAGATCACAATATACACACAAATCTGAATAGGTTTTGCTGTTCAAGAAATAATGATCTGTGGTGATGTTGATGATGGCTGGGCACAACATCACTGGCATGCAACACAGAAAGCAAACAATCTTTAATGATGGCATTAGACATTTAAAATGAATCTAACACAACCTGACTTAAGATTTTTATTTTCCCATTAACTTATCAAATGATCAAAGGATCAAAAAATATGACAGCAGTAACAGTATCAGGTTGCCTTCTTTCAGAACTAATTCTTTCTGCTTGTTCGAAGCCCCAGCAGCAGCCCCAGCAGCAGCAGCAGCAGCAGCAGCAGCAGCAGCAGCAGCAGCAGCAGGCGGCTGTCAAGCCTGTCCAGTGCTCGTGTGACTCACCCTTGAAACAGGAAGAGGTTGACGTAATTGTAGCTCTTGGTGAGGAAGTTTCCCAAAACGCGGGTGGGGTAGCCACAGCGGATCTGATAGGCCGAGAGTCCAAAGTAGATGCACTTGACAAAATACCACATCTGAGCAACCAGGTTCTCGCTGAAACGCCTGCGAGGGGCGAGAGGAGAGGGGCAGGGTGAATAATTGAAAACACTCCGTGTTCCTCAGATGCCCTTTAGAAGGCAACAGATGGTGGTTGATCTGAGAATAATTAGATAAACATTTTATTATTTTAATAGGTCAGTCAGATTTGATTTTTCTAATCAGATAAGTCATGTAGCTACAGATCGAGGGACGACACTGTTGGCATTGTGAGGTCATCCAAGACTGACTGAAAGCACTGTCTGTAGGACCTTGACGATTGACAACTGATATCATAATGACATAATCATAGAGGTTCAGACATGCTGGCATCTCATCACATTTAGGTCAACTTGATTTGTGTTCTTACTTTCCTGTGATTCCAGGCAGGATGAAGAACATCCAGAAGTGGATTCCAAAGAGAAGGATGACCTGAAAGATGACCTTTCCCATGACGGACTTCCTGAGGTAGAGGGCGCGGTCCACCACCATGCTCCCAAACTGGATCAGCACCATGACTAGGAACGGCCCTGGGACCTGATCCTCTGACAGAGACGAAGTGATGTCCCCAGCTGAGTGTTTCTGAAGGGGAAGCAGGCACCAGAGTTGAAGTGGGCGCGGGGAGATCTCAGGGAGAAAACCATGACCGTGGAACCAAACGCACCCCAAAGGCCGCGTATCCAAACACGATGATGATAAAGTCAACGGTGTCAGCAAGAAACATGAGCACGTAGACGTCTGTGACTGCGCTGTACTCTGGGTGGATCAAATTATGGAAGAACTGCCTCATGGGAAGGTAGATCTCCATGAACCTACAAACAACATGATCATTTCAAGAAACACAGATATTAGATTGAAAGGCTCATTCAATCAGCTTGATTCCTGAGCTCAAATAATCTTATTGCAATCTGTAATCTGCTTTTTTTTTTTTTTTTAGAAAATGTAGCATGGCTGTTGCTATGGTTCACGACATATGTTGGGTTTAATCATTTTTCTGATGCTAGAGTTTGAAGATACTGCCGTTTATTTAGAATTTTTTTGTATCATGTGCTTTGGGTTTTATAAACCCTATTCTACAAATTCAGATTTTTCATTGTTTATTGTTTGTTCATATCTCATGAATTTAGTTGCCAGTCTTGATCAGCCCACTGCCACAGAAAAACACAACAAATTCCAATTTCAAAGATGATTACTTATCGTAACATTACAGAGGTGTTTGTTAGGTGTCAGATGAAGTTGTACTGATCGGAGAAAATATACCAGATCAAATCACTCACTTTTTGGGATGTTTATGTTTCAGTAACTGCTCCTCCCAATGTTCATATATTTAGAACTAGTGCTTATGAATATTACAGTGACAGTCCCAGATGGCTGTAATTAAAGGTCTAATTTTAGTGCTCTGAAAGCTTTAAGCCACTGAGTCATCGATGTGATTTTCCACCCTGCATCTTTCATGATCGGTCAAGAATACTTTCTCACTCTCTCTCTCTCTCACACACACACACACGCACACACACACACACACACACACACACACACACACACACACACACAATCAATGCAATAATTAATTTCACCCTTTTTTTCTAATTACAGCCTCCCTGGCGTACCGTTTCAACAGAAAAGCTTTTGCCCTGAAGAGCTGCTCCCTCAGCTTTTCCATGATCATCTGTTTGCGGCTCTTGTGATGGACACTGGCCTCGCTGCCGTCCTTGTGGCTGCTGCTTTTGGAGGCGGTGCTTCCTGCGGAGACAATTAACATTTCCAGTTGTAAATGAAGCGCAACAAGAGCTTCCCAAGCACGCGGACGAATATCCACCGTCCGGGCTTTGGCCACCCGAAATGACTGTTCACAGACAAACAGTGAAAAACCCCTCAGTCGTCTTGCTGAGCGGAGAAAGAAAACACATTTTCCGCATTAGAATTTTGGTTTACTAGATAAACAACTCATGAAGGTACAAATACAATTTTGACATTGCCCTTAAACACACAGTCGTATTTTTACATTTTTCCTTTTATTTTTGACACACAGGATTGACATGAGGAATACATTTTTTATTGTTATTGTTCCTGTAAGAAAACAACAGTGTTGTGTGCAAAAGTGCAGAGTTCAGATTATATACTTTATTCTGGTTGATATACTTAAATTATGTAGGTATATTCTCTGTCTGGTGGGGCTTCCCATCACCAAACAGTGCAGTGCAGTGCAGTGCAGTGCAGTGCAGTCCATTTCTAATGGGCTACTTAAGTTCAGGGCTGTCCACACCAGAACTCTAACAACACCTGCAGTGGTGAGTGATACAGATGGCATCTCTATCAGATGGATGGCATAAAATCTTACGGTCCATAGATTTAGGGTTAACACTGTCCCACCAACTGTCTTCTTCTACTCAGTGTCAAAGGAGAATAAAAAAAGAAATTCTTCACACAAGGCTTCCGCATGGAAGTATTTGGTTACTAATGTTATCAATATATTTGCACGCCAAAGGTAAATAAGAGTTTTCTATATCACACATCAACATGTGAATTCTAAATTTGAGGTAAACAGCCGACTAGGACCATTGGGGATCAGTCACTTGCTAAAAGTTTGGATGATCATGGCTACACAAATGGAAAAGGGGACCTTCACCTCTCTTGGAGCGTGCTGAAGAGTGGAGAGATCTGTGGGAAATGTGCGAGCTGCCGCTGGAGCTCCTGCGGCGCTGGTAGGTCTGCTGCTGTGGGTAGTGAACCTGGACGTGACCTGAATCGATGGACGTCCCAAAGTTTATGGACCTCAAGGTCTGGATGGAGCCTCTCCGCTCGCCGGTCACAGAGGAGGTGGGCACAGACTCCTTATCGCTCTCATCCCGGCTTTTCCCCTCGTCCTCGGACTCACTCTGATGCACTGGCGGTGGCTCCTTCTTTTCTTTGGGGTCGTCCTCGTCCCACAAACCGTGGCACTGGAGATGGAGAATTTTGATGTAGATTAATGAGGGAATGTGGGGAAAAAAGGCAAATGGAGAAATATATCCAAGTAATAGCTGACACACAATGCACAGACAAATGTTTGTTTTTTTGTATGTCTCTGGACCTAAAATCAACTTCTTGTTTCTCCTTCAGAAAGGAATGTGTTCTTGGTGTCAAGGGTTAGGGTGTTTTTTTTCTCTTTAAATCTCAAGAGACTGAATCCAAGAAGAAGCTGAAGAAGGAGTAAAACACATAAAGGCACCCTTAGTCAGACAGTGTTTGGAAACCTGTTTGGAACACAGACATGGTGTGAAACATTTGTGTTGTGAACATTTCCCAAATTTGTAATTGTTAAAGTGCGCATTGTTACAGTTAATTGTAAAGGTTCAAGGCAGAATGTAGTCCGTGTTTTTCAAAACTGGCCTAAAATAAAGTCTGGCCTCACGATGACTTCTGATCCTCACCATGGACGCTGTAGTGACCCAGGGTGATTCATTTAATCAATGCATGGAGTTTTAAAAATCAGTTTGAAAAGTGTAGCAGAAAAAAAAGTAAACACCAAAGTCAAAGTCAAAAGTCAAATCAATCACCTTCCAAGGCTAGTGCTGAAAAAAAATCCAAGCAGTTTAAATATCCAGTGAATTTCTGAGGATTTACCTTGAGAATAGATCTGTGGAAAAAGAGAGCCAGCAGCTGGACCAGGTCGTAGTGGACATAGCCGTCCTTCTTCTCCACGCCGATGATGTTGGGAGGGTGGTAGGGTTTATTCCTGTCTATCTTGTGCTGGTTGAAGGGAAAGAAGCCAAACTGGAAGAAGTACTTGATGACGATGGTGACCTGAAGGAAAACCAAAGGAAAGGTTGATGAATTTCTGGGAAGGACTTACAGATTTTCACCTATTACCAAGTTTATCAGTTGAGAATTACTCTGAGAATCTTCTGCGTTGTCGTGTATTTCGGTGATAGACAGACACAACAAAATCAGGCAAAAATTGTTGTTTCAGTGTGGAACAGATACATTTAAAATAGATCGTTTCCACACCAAAAATATGTCATTTTTTATCTTAGCATTGCCATGTACAAACACCTTTAACGTTTTGTTGACTGGACAGCAAATGAGAAACTTTATGTTCTCCTGTGTGTTAGCACCTCGGTGTAAATGATGGCAGTCATCCAGTAGCGCTTGCTGGGCCGCGGCACTGACAGCATGGCCCACAGGAAGATGGTGATGGGCAGCACCAGGGTGGCGCAGGAGGCCGACACCATGTGGTTGATGATGATGACCAGGAAGCAAACCATCTCGGAGTGTGCAACCAGCATGTTGTAGAGGGCGTAGCACAGCTGCAGGATCAGAGGCTGCTGCTGGTAGAATCGGTCGGACCGCTCCAGCTCGTCGTCGTAAAACATCCTGGACAGAGACACAGATGTGGTTTCATCTGCTAGACGGCTTCATCTTTTTTTTTTTTTTTTTTTCAAAAAGATGATCAAAAATATTGAGGAAGGTGATTGTTGCAAAACGTGGCTGCGAGAAAACTATTGACCCAAACTCTCACAGGCCTCTTAACAGACCACAGGTTACAAGAAGTGGGGGAAAACACTCGAACAAGTAAAAAAAATTAAGAAAAAATACAGGAGGGCCACAAGCAGAGAAAATGTGTCAAGGTAAAAATTTCATTTTATGGAAGAAAATATGGGACCCATGCTTTCCTCCACTCAGGGTTTTTAACAGAGCTGGGTTGACCAATATAAGCGATATTTCGACTTACTTGTTCAGCAGCAGTTCGCTGGCGGTCAGCTCAGTGGTCATTGAAGGCAACATGATGTCTGACCTGCTGTCTGAGCGGCTGTCAGAGGTCATGACCATACGTCTCTTCCTGTCCATGTCGCTCTCGTCGTCGCTGACCTCCAGACGGTCAAAGCTGACTGCTTTGCTGTAGCTGGGAGGCACGTCGGCGTCTGACGTCTTGGACGCGTCCGTGTCCAAGGTGCAGAGCTGCAGCCCTCCTTCGGCCTGGGACTGCAGGAAGTCCTGCCGCTGCTCGCCGTCCTCGCTGTCGCTGATCAAGTCCTTGTCTTGGCAGGAGAGCGCCGACTCCGCCTCCTCCAGCGGGAGGGAGGAGCCTTCATCCGGGTCGAAGGACTCCCAGGGAGCCTCGTCTCTGTCTCTTCTCTCCTGGTCCGTCGCTTCATCTCCGTCTTTCTGTCCCTCCGAACCCTTTTGGACTTCATCCTCTGTTTCCTCCTCCTCCACCACCTCTTCCTCCTCCCTGGGTTCTCCGTCACTCCACGGGCTGCACTCTGCCCCCTGATTCTCATCCAACTGTTGAGACTCCTGAAGCGCCTGCACCTTGTCTTCACCTTCCCCCTGATCGTGCTCGTCCTCCACTTCTTCTATGGTTTCTGTGGTGCCCTGTCTGGAGTAGAGGGTGATGCACTGCGTCGCTTCACTGAAGAGGGCAGAAACAGCAAGAGCCGCATCAGCATAGTCAACAAAATCCAAATCGACCCTCTAAACCGTTTCCTTTTCTGTCAGCAGTAGGTGTAACAATGTGATTATGCAATGCTTAATAATTGTATTGTACTTTGATTTTGAAGGCGAGAAGAAAGATTCAATGGTTACCGAATGCACTGCAATCAACTGCAATGAACAACTCACAAGAACTTTATCATACATGAACCAGGAGTTTGGGGTTGTACTTTTTCTTTTTTTTGTTGCCATGATTCAACTGAAAATGTCTGAAAATGAATGACGGAGATGAGTGACACAGTGTGCAGGCGACCTGGACGCGATGCTGCTGCCGCTGTCCACCGATGAGTTGGACATGTCCAGGCCGTACATCTTGCGCAGTTTCGGCCTGGCGCGCTCGCTGGTTTTGGGAATGCACTCTGGCATGCCGTCCAGGTCTTCCAGGGTGGACTGGCGGGACAACAGCATGGTTGCATCGGTGACGGCGCTGAGAGGTCATTGAGAGTGACAGACACAAGCGATGATGTGATGAGAGAAAAGTGGGTGGATTGATGTTTGCCTCAAGGTCCAATATTATACTTATTTTCAGATTTTTATTTATCTGGACTTTTCTGGACTCCTTGCGTGATTGGTTTTCCAAAAAAAACAAAAAACCTCTGCAGTTCTACAGCATATTTAGCCCTCAAGTTAGAGGGCAGGATAAACAAGAGATCAACTAAGACAGGAGAGGTATTGCTGCCTTTTGTGACATCCAGAAGAGCAGCGTTTTTTCATACACTTTCTGAAAAGTGGCGCAAACTAAAGATGTACAGGATTTGTCATCTATCATTTCCGATGAGAGAACAGGCGACAGGCTGGCTGGAAAGAGACAAAACACTGGTTCATTTAAAGGAACATGATATTGGACCTTAACTGGGAAATTAGCGGGTTGATCAAAAGAAAAAGATGCAAAACTTGACAAGGTGAACTATGATGATGTGACTCCAACTGATGACAACTATGAGATGATATAATTTGAATATAAATGGGCCAATATTGAACTGTTTGCAGCTTTTTCTGTCCTATAACTCAATTGGTTTTCTCACTTTACCTGGACATGCTGTCTCGGGAGGCCGTGGAATCCTGGCTCTCCATGCGGTAGCCTCTTTTGCGTCTGCGGACCCGCGTGGAGCCCGAGGCTGAGTCGTCCTCGCTCAGCTGTTCCATACTGGCCTGCCTGGACATGTTGAGCCTCATGGCCTTCTGGTAGTAGACGTGGATGCTTTCTCTGGATGGTACGTTACCCTGGTGGCGTGCCGAGGAGTTCATCATTTGAAATGTCTGCTATTCCGACACCAATTCCAATTTCAAACAAGTTTGAATGCGGTCAGGAATCCTGAGGGAGGTGTGTCCAACCTTTTTGACCTCTCGGGTCAGCATGCAGCGCTCTATACGCAGCACAGTGGAGATGTCGATGTACTCCCTGCACACGTTGTTCATCCACTTGGTGAAGCTGTCCACTGTGGTCTCAAAAAGCTCCCAGGTGAACTTTATGATGTTGAACACTCGCTTAATAATATTGTCTGAGGGGAGAGATAGAAAAATATGACCATTTGCGCAGTTCAAATGAAGAAACAGGCTCATAAATTGAGGATTATTCAACTGCTAACAAAACTTCTGTCTCCTTTCAGAATGAATAACTAAAACCCCAAAAGTAGAAACTGACCTGGACCGCCCGACTTCTTGCTCGCTTCCTTTTCTTGGCTGTCTGAGAGCTCGTCCACCTCTATTGTCACATGACCTGCTAAACATGTGGCAAAGAAAAACACACTATGATTAAAACAAATTTGAACTAATGTTAGTTTAGTTTATTTCTGTCCCCTCTAGAAATGTCTTACCTGCTTTTTTGCTCTTTCTATGCCTCATTCCTTTGGTGTATTTTTTCCAAAACTTGCGTTTGTCTTTACCTCGAGCCCTCAGGACCCCTTTGGGGTCAGTGATCCACGCATGGTACAGGAACTGTAGAGGAGGAGCAAGGTATACATGTGGTGGTTTGCACATCTTAGCATTGCAGTTAGAGCACCTGTGCACTTAGCTTTACAAGTCGGCTGATTAAAATATACATTTCAAATTTTAAGTATGACCTTGACATTACATTTAAATTAGCACTATACCTCCAAATGTATAAACAAGTCCCTTTTTGTCTAAAAAGTTCGACATGAAACACCAAAACTAAATGACTTGCGTTCCACAATAAGCACAATGACAAAAGGAAGCACAAACAGTATTTTCAAGTGAATCACTAGTTCATGCAAAATCACTGACGACTACATGCAAAGGTCAAAGAGTTTTCATTCCAGTTCATGTTTGATGTTCATCGCGATATACTGTATGCCAAACATGGATGTGTGCATAATATAGATAACATGATTTTAATATTTGCCTATTTCTGCTGAAGCCGAAGACCAAACATGAAGTGAGAATACAGGTGCTGAGCGTTCACACAGAAAACGGGCAGTGTTTGTTATTGCAGTGAATACCTTTCCAGCCTTTATTACATACTGGAGTATAGTTTTAGGCAGCTTAATGATAGACTTGGGCAAAGCCAGAACAGCAGAGATGAACTTCCCAATAGCTCGCTAGAAGCACAATAGAGTGAGACGTTAGTAGAGAGACTTTTACTTTGTTAATTGACAGTTAATTAAGTGCAGTTAGAAGATATAGCTTGAAATGTTATTTTGATTTATAAACCTGAAAATATATAACAAAGAATGATTGCACAGTAAAATCTACTCTAAACACACCATAAGTCTCTATACACATAATACAATACAGTGTCTTCCATAGCCTGAATTAAAAAGAAATCGTGTACTCTTCTGTCATATATCAGAAGTTACAATTAATGGTAAAATTTAAAGAAAAATGTCCATATTTTAAGTCAAGATCAGAGAAGTGTCATTTCAGAAGCCCTCCAAATAGTCATTTCAATCAATTCAATGAGTGGCCTGACTGAAATTTCATTATTTTTTTGACCAAAAACATTCACAGCATTACTTCAAGTTACTTCTACTACGACTCTCAGTACTGTAACACATCGAACACCATATACTTGAATACAAGTAAGTTCATTTGATGCATTGGTGCTACAGTAAAATAAACACAGCGAGAGAAAAATAAAGTTTAATATATTCCCTATAAGATGTGAAGTAAATGAATGTGAAAATATCAAGGCACGTTTTTTAAATTTACATATTTTTTCTCCTACTCCATTGAAAGAGAAATACAACAAAAACATTTTTTATAAACATTGTAACCAATGACATAACATCATGAGCTCTCAGTGAGGCATCTGGAAGCCTGCAGTCACCTGGAACGCCGACTTCTTCTGTAAATCATCCTCTTTCTTCTCTTCCTCCTCTTCTTCCTCCTCGCTGTCTGTTTCAAATAAATAATAGTCTCCACTTCTCACCACTGAGGGAGCAGAGAAGCAAAGCACTGTTACATTCTGCCAAACGGGGGCTGAGGCATGAATACAAAAACACACAGCGGCCTAACAGTACACCAAAGCTACTTAATGAATTCAAGGAAAGGCTTGACATTTCAGAGTTTCCTTAATCGCTGAAAAGATGAAGAAAATCAATGCACTTACCTTCAAATCTAACTACTTCAAAAACAAATCAACTGACTTCCTAAAGAATGACAGCAAGTCTTTCAGAGACTACTGCAAGCATTACAAATGAAAAGAGGACACAGAGACGGCGTATCGAGAATATTAGTATGATGGATTATTTGCACAAAACTCAATGAAGCGCCGCTGCCTGTGAGCACAGTATTTGACAGAGGCAGCGACTCCTGTCTGCGCCAGTAACATGTGAGAAGCAATGGAATAGACCAGGCTGACTTATGTCCTTGAACAGAGCTCTGCGTGGGCGGAGGGTGGAGGGAGGATGCTGGGGTAGTGTGGGGGCGGGGCGTAAAGATGAGCAAACACCAAATCACAAAGAGGCAAGAAGGAGGAGAAATTTGAAAAAGTGGCTTGTAGGGGTTGGAATTCGGCATGACGTCGAACCAAACAGGCTGCCAGCGTGCGGACGGAGGAGGTCTGAATTCATGACAAATAAAGTGCTGGGACTCTTGACCCTTTTTTTCACTTGCAGTTGGTCTCTGTTGGCTAAAACCTGTTTGGTCGCCATGTCCACAAGCAAAGAATGACCAAAATCTTCATCCTTTATTCCGGCACTGGGGATAAAGGTGAGTGGACTGTCATGTCTTTGCAGGGCGATCTAGTTCTACAGAGCGATTCCCGACTGCCGACTCCTCCGGCCAAACCAAAGAAAACCTGCAGCCGTTTGTCCTTTTCTCATCATCTCAATGTGTCTATTTCAGGAGAAATGCCCCGCTCCATAATAACACTGACGGACAATTATGCCGTTGCTTTTCTACACAGTTTAACAGTTGGATGGGAGCGACGGGTCCTTAAATAGAGACAGAAAGGGACTAACGGCTGGACAGGGTAACGCTACAGCGCGATGGGGCCTTCGGAGTCAGGGGGACAGTATGGGAATCCTCATCGTTCTGGTCAAGGACACAAGGGCCAATCATAGTGGAGGAAGAGACAAAAAGAGGGTTGGGGCGTCAACCTACTGGAAGCATGGTCAACCCACGGCCTCCACCACTGCTTTTTTTTGGTCTTGGCTTTGGTTCGTTGCGCTCCTAAAATTCCACAAATACAGCAATGTAAAATAAAATCAAATAAAACAAAATAAAGTCTCATAAGGATTTTCTTTTTTTGTCAAAGCAAATGTCCTACCAGGTAAAGCTGCTCTTTTTGATCAGACACCAATGAAAAATCACACCAGCATACAGCATATGGTAAATAACAAGGTTAACCTTGTCTTCACTAAGCTGCACTGGCGTTGAATAAAGCAGAACAGCATCTTTTACTGCAGCGAAAAGTCACAGCGTGGCCCCTGGCAGCCTTCCTCATACCCTCATCATCATCGTCCTCCTCCGGCTGGATGAGGGTCTGTCCTTCTCCAGACTCCTGCGCTGTGCTCATCATCTTCTCCTTGCCCCTCTTGAACTTTTCTTGCCTCACCTTAATTCGATCCATCCTGATGGGTTAAAAAAGAGAGAGAGAAACGCTGTGTCAACATGGCATGTCAGTCATAATCACTTTTGGAATGCAAATGCAAAATATGTCTAAAGTCATACTGTACAGTCTGCTTATGAGTAAGAGAAGTGATATTATCGTAGCAACTGAGTGAGCTTATTATGACGCCATCAGCTTTTGTTAACTTTGAGTCAACACTTAACTTGACTTTTTTTTTTTTTCAAAAGCCATATACCTGCATTATATGACTGTTATATTTGTTTGACATGAATCCTTTAGGAATAAAATATTTTTCTTTCAGGTTTTCCTCAGCAAAAGAGTGTTAAACACATTTCAACTCAAAGACTTGGCTTTGTTTTAGTTTTGGCCTGTAGTCGGGAAACATGGCAAAACAACAAACTGAAATAATAAATAATTGCTGTGTAGACAGACAACAATATTTTCTGAGTAAAAACACACAATTGCAGTTGATTAAGTGAGTAAACGCAGTATGTGAATTAGAGGTAGCACTAATTCACACACGAGCAGTGTTGGCGAGTAATCTATTGCCAAGTAATCCACTATTGTAATTAAACTACCTTTTTAAGTAACAGCGTAATGTAACGGGATTACTCTGGCAAAAATGATAATTATATCATAATTACTTTATCAAGTAACAATTCCATTCATTTTCTATAGAGATATATAGATATTTTGCAAGCTAAAAATGTCTCATTATCCACACAATGTCAACCGAAAACAACCGAAAACAGTGATGCAGCCATGCATGCAACGTGATTGGTATGCGACGACGCACCAAAACAAGCATGGCAGCGGCAAAAGAAAATACAGCGAAAGCGTTTGATAGCTGGAAATACAAACATTATTTTGAGTTCATCTCGTCTAAATGAAACAACATTGTGGTCCGTTGTACATTATGTGCTGGAAACAAGATGTTCTCAACTGTTACTTTAACCTTTTTAAACAAAAGTAATTAGTAATTGATTACTTATGAAACAAAGTAGTTAAAGAAGTAATTAGATTACCTTTTAAAGGAGTAATCAATAATCGATAGTTTGATCATTTTTATGGACTAATCCCAACAACACTGCGCACGAGCACAAGCATAACAGAGGTCCGTCAACAATCAAAACAAGTCTCACTGTCTTTTCAGCTGCTCCACAGATTTACGCTCCTCCTCCAGTCTGGCTCTCACTGCCTTCACAATGGTAGCCTGGAAAAGCTCCGCCCCCCTGAGACGCAGATAAATGACATCAGAGGGAGAACCAGAGAACCACAACACTGTTTGATGAATCAAGCACTTGACATTCGGCCCTTCACTTCCCGACACATCGCGTCGCAGAAAACACTTGAATTCTGCACCTGGATGCGAGGATCTGTGACGCTCTGATGTCAGCCACCACGTGGAGGAAGTAGTAGCTCATGAAGACTCGTCTCTGCAGCAGCAGGAAGGCAAAGCAGATGCTGTCCCAGATGATACCAGCCTCGTTGCTGGGAAGATCACACTGTTCGTCAGCTGTGAAAACACACACAGGGAAGTCCAACAGACTGACTTACTTATTACGTCTTTTAACTGATTTGATCATGTTATTGCAATAAACTGCTGCAATAATATACAAGAAGCTGGGCCAGGTATTGGTTAACAGTTGGTAAAAGTATTTTTTTTTTATTAATGCTGCATCTAATTCGTAGGTAAGTCCCTTTTTTCTTCACACAGACACTGTCCAAAACAAAGTTTATCTAACATGCAAAAAACAAAACGAGGCCTTGGCATCACTCACACTTTGGCTTGGTGTCAATGTTGTAGTCCTTGATGGTGCAGGCCAGACTGAGCAACTGGATCAACCAGCAATGGTTCACCATCAGGGGGTTGATGTAGCCGCAGGCCAGGATCTAAGGACAACAGGCTGTTTATTATATACTTGGAAGGATAATTTACTCATCATACTTGAAATATTTAACCAACTTATATATATTATAAGAAAGTGCACGTTGCTGTTCAGTGGGTACTGTACGTATCTATGCAGGACAAAATACTGCCCTGCACGGACAGTATGTGGCTTGGATTTGTCTATCAAGTCAGCACCTGTTTGAGGCTCACCGACAAAATGTTCTTCATGGTGATTACGAAAATGTTGTATGCGATCAGGAAGTCCCAGTAGTGCAGGATCTTTTTGATTGGCTTCAGCAGCAGCTCGCCACCAAAGAGCAGGAAGTAGAAGCACGCCACCAGGTAGCCCATACAGAAGACGCTTATCCTTGTTGTGCCCGTGATGAAGATGATGGTGAGGACGAACCAGAAGAGGTAGCTGAACATAATGACCTTCAGCATGTCCAAGTAGGACCTGAAGGACAGGGGTGACACACTGCGTTAAAGCTCTTTTCCATTCTTTGGACAAATTCAAGACAATGTCTTGCAACGTCTTTGACACAAATCAAACATTTTCAATACACTTCTTTATCCTTTTGGATCCTCGTCAACAAAAGCCACCGTTACTAAGGCTTAGAGTCTGCTTTCCAATGGGAAAGCCAAGATAAGAGAAGATATGAGGAGATTAACATTTTAGGTTAATCTCCACAAATCTCAAACCTTTGCATCTCAGCATCTCCGTCCATAGAGCACAAAATGTATTTATTATTCCATGTCAAGTAATTGACACGCACAGCACACGCATGCACATGCACACACACAATCATTTTCAAAAATGCCAAATGTTGCCTTATTTTTTATTATGTCTCTGTCGTTCAAATCGAACAAACAGCAGCATGGAAGCCAAGAGGCAGAGGCAGACAGTCTTAAACTACATTGCTAATAATGCTGCATGTTTTCCTTATACACTTCAAGTCAAAAACAACAGTGTTTCCCTGCTGCCTGCAGGGTCAGTGTCAGGGCACCGGTAAGAGTCTGATCGATGAACATGGACCACGGCTGAAACCCAACTCCTGTCGCCGAGCCTCGGCTCACTCTGTCTCGTTATGTCCAGTAACGTGTCCCACGTGCTGAAAGCATGTGCACAGTTCCCGTGTTCCAGCGAGCAAGTTCCCTAATAGCATATGTTGAGTGCAAACATCGGAAGCAGCGTGCATTAATGTGATTGGGGGGGGGGGTCAAAAACACGGGACCGCAACAAGCGCAGAGTAGGAAGCGGCGCTGATGAAGTGGGATCAGACGGTGCGTTGATGGGCTTGAAGAGCTGACTGAGTGTCCTTCTTCATCAGCAGGAGAAAATACCTTTTCCATACTTAAAAGCTATTTATTGAGTTAGAGTACAAGGCTAAAGCGTCTGAGTCGCGGAGTGACGGACAGAGTGTTTTTGTGGATTATGGATTTCTCCCCCACCCCGTATCCGTAATTTGATCCTGGAGGGAAACGATGGAATAAGTGCAGAGCTGCTGCGGCGTGGACAGACGGCCCATATGGCTCTCTTTCTTTCTGCTAGGCCTTGTTGATGGACACAGAGTGCGTTAATAAAAGACTTGTCCACTTTGCACATCAAAACAGTGGAATGTGAAGCGCATAAAATCAATGACTGCGGACAGGTCAGGATGCGCTCGCCGTGTCTCGTATGAAGCGGCCGCTTCCCTGCCTCCAAAATATCCTCTTTTGCTATATTTCTTGAAACGTAAGATACGTAACAGCCCAAGTTGTGAATTATGTGAATCAATCAAATCATTCTGCTGTGGTGACACATGGCCAGTGGTGTTGTTTTTTTTTGCTGAGTGAGCGTGCCCTTGTTCAGGACCACCTACAGTCACGCAGTTATCAGCACAGCCCACCAGCAGCGTTCTTCAGAGTGGCCGTCTGTCTGAACAGCCTGGCTTCAGCCATTAAAGCACAAGAAGAGTTTAGAGAGAGTTTTTCATGTCAAAACAGGTTTACTTCAGTAATAGTAACGCATGTCTTTTCTCGAGGACAGTCAAATAAAGACTCAAATTGAACGTTGACTATAAAACAACAGAATTAAATCTTTATATCTCAAAACCATGATGTTTCTTCAGACACGCAAAATGCAAGCCTTGCTGAGAAGAGAGAGCGCAGGGTGGGCTTGCTAGGTAAAACTAGCAGCAAAGTAACAAAAACATTTCACTGCAAGATGGCTCTCTTGGGCATGACTCACAGTGGCAGTCAGTCCATAAACAATCCTTTGTTTTTTTGAATAAAAAAAAATGAAGAAAGAAATTCTGGCCTCAATACTTGGACTCAACCCATCTACTGTAGAGCTACTCAACTAAGGAAGCACAGTGATTAACACACTTCTTAGAATCACCAAAATATCTTAATACACACACACACACACACACAAACACACACACACACACACACACACACACACACACACACACACACACACACACACACACCAAAATTAGAAAGCGCAGCTCCTTACTGGTTTTGAGATGAACATTGGTAAAATGAAAAACTAATTTCAGTGTGAGCCACTGCACCTGCAGTGGATGAAGTCAGGGACGGGGTTATGGACGCTGAAGGACGCTGCGTCCAGGTCTCGGCAGATCTCCACATTGTCTCCAGCCATGAGGCGCACTGCCGCCTTGTTCTCGTCATCGAAGACCTGCCTCTGGAGAGAGGCACACAGCAGCAACATGAAGTCATCTAGAAGAGAAGAGAAAAAGAATGACTCTTTATCCAGTAGTTGCATAACTGTGGGTCATATGTTCCAAGAGAGTGGACGTACAAATAAGAAAGGATGAATTGGGTTTGGTTTTGAAATCCGGGACATAGAGCCACTTGACCACATTAGAGTCGGTTGAAGAGCTGGGAAACCTCCAAGGATAGTCTGGAATTTAAGAAGCAGGGTCAGTGGGCAGTTGTGAAGTACTGTGAAGTAAGCAATAACATAAAGGAACATGATGGTAATGGGAGCACGTTACACTGCGACACAAGAAAGTATAAAAAAAAAAAAAGAGTACAAAAATACAAATATTTGTAATACAAAAATGACTTTGAAGATGCGGGATTCAAAGGAACATCAGCAAACAGAGATTAGATGAACATTGTCTGCAATGCACTTTCTCATTATTATGCACTCCAAAAACTCAGACAGTGCCTTTAATGTACTGGGATTTTAACTGCCGGTGAATTTGATCCTGAGTGAAAGTTTGAGTCTGAAATCTTGCCGGTGTTGCACTTCAAACCAACCCTGAGCCAAACTAACAGGCATCCAATGATAACATTAGTCTGTCTTGGCCATGTGGAGCCAATCAGCTTCCCTTTGGTTGTGACAGAACAAGAAGTTAGGGCTTCAAACGGCCCTGTAAAGCCACAGAAGGAAAGAGAAACAATACAGTGCGTTACTGAGCTCACGCTGAAGCATGAGGATGAGCATAAGGCTGCAGTTGTGACACTTTTATATAAAAGTGCATTTTACATTTATAACCAATTTGTTGAAGTACGTTCGACCACCTTCGGCTCCTCTAGGTAAGGTCCACAGGTAAGTCATGGGTGAAGAGAACATTATAAACAAAGAAAATCGGACAGAATAGATATGAACATGAAATTTGGTATAGGCCACAGCTGTTAGATAACATTTAAGCAGAAATAAATCAGTGCAACAAAATGAATCAGTGCATTAACTGGCTTTTAGTGGACTTCCTGAACTTGTCCTGCGAATCTAATCGTTCTTTAAACGCTATCTTACAAAGGGAAATGAGACCTACCTTTACATGCTGCGGGTGGGATTCCAATGCATACAAAGTACTGGAAGGTCAGCATGCAGGCCAGAAAGCAGCAGTACTTGGGCCAGATCTCAGCGATGGCTTTCCTCCGGCGTTTATACATGACCGCTATCAAAGCGAAGGCGTGTAGCATGGCGTAGAAGTCCATCCGCTGGCCGATGACATTGACGCCCAAAAGCAAGCATGTCTAGGAGATGGAGGAGACACGTACACTGCTGTTGAGGTAGTCCTCAACATCGAAACATTGGAACATCTAAAACCTTGTTCACTTGTCTTCAAAATACCTCCAGGCCGAACTTGTAAAAGAAGTAGTTGATGAAATATTTGGCGAAGCGGACGATGCCAATGTCCAGATGCTGCCGCGTGATGTCATGGAAAATAATGCGCGCAGCCGGCGGAGACAGTTTGTTCCTCAGTCTGAAGTATTTCTGATGGCGGTAGATTGTCACCTCAAACGCTAGCAGGGCAAGCATCAGCAGGTTGTTCTGCACAGAGAGAATTCAACATCTTGAACAAGGCCACTTCCTTATTAATGGGTCTGTCGCTTATGTAAATAGAAATGTTTATTAGTCACAATTGTTGCTTATAATGAAGTCGTGACCCAAATTTATTCCACAAAAATAAAAACCATAGCCCAGTTTCTATCATGACTAGTAAAAAAAAAAAGTATTGAAATTATTGAATTGAATAGGGGCGACATGGTGGCGCAGTGGTTAGCGCTGCTGCTTCACAGCAAGAAGGTTGTGGGTTCGATTCCGGGCCCCGGGCCTGGGACCTTTCTGTGTGTCTGCGTGGGTTCTCTCCAGGTTCTCCGGCTTCCTCCCACACTCCAAAAACATGCATGTGAGGTCAATTGAACACTCTAAATTGTCCATAGGTGTGCATGTGAGTGTGAATGGTTGTTTGTCTCTTTGTGGCCCTGCGATGAACTGGCAACTTGTCCAGGGTGTCACCCTGCCTTCACCCTATGACAGCTGGGGTAGGCTCCAGCAGACCCCAGTGACCCTGAGCTCAGGTATGGAAGATGAATGAATGAATGAATTGAATAGTGTGTCCAGCATTTTCTCTCTGAATATATTTATGTTTTAAAATCCATTTTTTTTTTTTAAATAAAAGGAAACTGCCCAAGAAGTTGAGTCAACTGAGGATCATATATCTTCTCTTGGTCACACACACACACACACACACACACACACACACACACACACACACACACTTTTTGTCCTATTTAATACTGACAGATGTGACAGGGTAGTAATCATAAGACTACTTTCTGTTGAGTATAAGTTTAATGATAATAATATTAAAAATTCTCCTTCTATTTACTAGGAATTCATGTGTTTTGTCCCTCTCACCCTGAGGTATTCCAGCAGGTCGTCACACTTCCTCAGGCCCACCCAGTGTGCCGGCTCCACTAGTTCCTTGTATAGCAGAGAATCCTGCATCTCAGTTTTCTGGGATTCTGAGTAACTTTCAGGCTGTGGACAGAAAATGTGTGGAATTAACAATGCAAACCTCTGACAAATTGTATCGACTAAAAAAAAGAAATAACGTTTGATACATAACTGAGCTTACAACATATCACTACATGCTGTAAACGCCTACAGTAAAGACAGGCATGGTTTTTCACTCTGATTCTAATCACCATGGAGCAGTTCTTGGAGTATGACGGCGGGTTTATGGACTTGAGCTGGTACAACATTTTACAGACGATGATGACACACGTCCACACGGTGCAAACACTGGAAGCCAGGGGCCGATACTGGCTGTAGGGCAGAGCAAATGCCCAGGATGCCAGAAAGACAAAATTGAGCAGAGACACCTGCAGAGATAAAAGAACAAAGTGAAAAAAATGACAAAAGACAGCAGCTTGGTTTCCAGGAGGCAGTTTCCTCCTAAACTGATCAGAATCAATCTGTGATTTTTAATACAGGAAAAAAATGTTGCAGAGAAAATCTGAGTGTGGCACTAGCGAATCAATTCAGTTGCTTCAGAGACGGCATAGGAAGTAAAGATCACTGCCTCTTTTGATAGCAGGTAACTCCTGAGATCGTACACTGGCCCCCACACCTCTTTCAAAGAGACAAGGACGATGTAGCAGGACAATATCTTGATGATGTGGATCTCAAGAAGCCACCAGATGAAGAGCTGCAGCTTGTGGAAATACTCCAGGAACTTCAGAAAGAGGACGGTCAAGCGGTCGACCACCAGGTGCCACTTATTCTTCAGGTCTAACGAGGGGAAGACACAGAAATCATTATGTCCACTGTGAAACACATGAATGTTTTTCCCTATTATAGCATGTGTCAAATTATTTAAATCAGAAATCAGAAACTCACTTTTCTGAGACATCTTTGTCAGAATTTTGCTTCAAATTAATTCAACAAAACCCATAACCCTACATTTCAATAGGAAGTTGCACTACAAATGTGGTTTATTAGGCTGAAGTTTAAATTTATTTTATTTTCTTGATAAATACTGTGATTTTATACACTCAACCTCTAATTAATAATCCCATGGAGGCCGTCTCGAGGACTGATGGGGTACCTGAGCTCTGCTCGGTGCTGGGCTCCTGCTCTGTTCCAGTGCTGCAGTAGTGGCTCTCGTCTGTGCTGGACTGCCGCTGGTCAGAGAGGCTCTTGGTCTTACTGCCAGTGGCGTCAGTGTCAGGCATCACCACCACCAGAGCTTGATTCTCCTTCTCCTGCTCCTGCTGCTGCTCCTCCTCCTGCCGCTCCAGCAGCTCCTGCTCCTCCCTGGGCAGAGTGGCCTCCACTGAGCTGGCACTGAGCATGGTGAGGTCTGCCAGGCTATCCTCCTGGTGCACCAGTCTGATGGCATAATACAAGTTATTGTTCACTAAGACATACGTGTAGATACACACACACAGACATCTGTATTTATACACTTGTGAGGACATTTAATAATGATTTCTCATTCTCTTAGTGCTTTTTTTTTTTTACTATCACCGAAGTCACAAAACATTTATAGTCAAGCTACGTCTCACAATATCCTGTTAGCTATTGAAAATCTTTTGATCCTAATCCAAAATCATGACACTGATCTCAAACTTTATTCAAACGTTGGACTCGTAAGAAAAGTTAACAGATGTAACACATCATCCCCCAGAAGATTTAAGTGCAGGATATAGCTCAGAATATTAATGTTAGGGTTTTTTTTTTTTTTTTTTTTTTTAATTATAAAGAACTACAAGATTGTCTTAATTTAACCCTTGTTTCAACCATCTCTTACGGAGATGTGCTAGTTAAATGTATTTCAGACAGAAAATACCTGATCTCTTCAGACCGCCAAATATCAACGACAGTATTCAGTGATGAAGAGCAAAATAAAAACAATGAACTTCTGTTTTCTATCATTAGACACTTCATCACATTTGTGGACTTTAATCTACTACAAAAAGATATAAATGTTTCACACATTTCCTATTTTCTTTTCATAAATATATATGTACACAGAACACTTGAATCTGATTTCCACTTCACTTTAATCAAATCTAATATAATCTAATTCTAAAACGAATAATTAAAAATAACTTGTGAAATATGAATTGCCCTTTTGATAAGTACTCTGTCCTCATAAGTGTACAAACACAACACACACTCCTACATCTTGTTCAGGTGAGGTTGAAAAATGCTTTTGTGCAAACATCAGGATGAGAACCATCGGTCCTGCGTTCACTAGCTGAACAGCACAGCAGCGTTTCATCAGGCATTGGAACCAACAGCAGTGCACATTCCATCTGCATTCTTTGGAGCAATCTGAGTTGGTTTGTTGTGGTCTGACTTTTTGGGGTTTTTTTTTTGGTCAGTCAGAGGGATTTTCTTCTTACAGCAGATAAATGGCAGCAGCTGAAGAGAGGCATGAACCCTTTAAGAATTTCTGTCAAGCAGTGGTGCGAGGTCAAAGGTAGGGATTGTCTTGCATGAACCGGCCGCATATCAAGGCAAGCATTTTTTTTTTTTTTTCTGGTGGTCACACTTACTTGCTCACTGGAGTGGGAATTTTTTGCTTGATGCTGCTCAGAACAATAAAGTTACACAGGAGTCAAGATAAACAGTGCGTTGAAAAACTGACAAAGGCAGGCTGAAACTGACACTTCAGGGTGGACGTGGGGTCGGGGGGGGCTCTGAACAGACATCCGAGCAGTTTGAACAAAATGCACGAACACTGTCCAAAGGCTTCCAGCGGTTTGGGGTTGGTGAGCTTTTTAAAAGAAGGGTGAAATTTTACGGAGACTCAGTGCATAAACCAGGGGATGGCAAAATACTGAAAGGGAAGAACCGATTATTTGAGATACAAACATGCCGTCTGACAAGAGGAATAGTAGGGTTTTACTAAGGATGGGTTGAGGAAATCTAGGGCGGGAGGAAAACCCAAAATTTAAAGGCTACAGGCGAAACAACAAAATACACAACCTGTGAAAAGAAAAATTATTCCAGTCATGTCATAAATAATACCTAAATTGAAGGAGAGGAGATATGGGAAGATCAGAGAATCATCATGAGCATAAAGAGGCTGACGGGGACGAGTGGAGGAGCAGGTGTGTTGACAGGAAGTGAAAGCTGGAATGGGTGGGATGGTGGTGGAGGCCACAGAAAACAAGCAGGTACCCACCTATTCATGATCAGATAGACACGCCCACTGACTTTAGCGTAGCTGGACAACAGGAAGGGGGTGACAGAGGAGAGATGGAGGCAGGTCATGGACAGAAGGCCAGAAAAGACGCAAGGTGGTGAGAGTCAATACGAGCCACGGCAGTGCTGTGACCACGCTCAGCACAGCGCAGACGGTGAAAACAAGGATAAAATGTTGAGCAGATGAAAAACAGAATGGCAGCTACAGTATGAGAGAAGACGGCTTCATGGGGAATTATCCAACAGAGATTGTTGTATTTGTTGTTGTTGTTGTTGTCAGAAAATGGAATTATATGGGGGCAAATGATAGAAGATGAAACTCTAGAAAAGAATCTAATTTATAAATATGTGGCTCTGCTTGTTCTTGTTTGGCATGACATTCTACCGCAAAGAGGAATTAAATACTGAAAAGTGTCTCAACAATGTACTTAGAAGTGTTTTTGTGGGATTTTAAGGATGGAAATGTGTGAGAAAATAATTGAGAATCGGTTACTATGCTTGGCTTCATATGGGCTTGAGCTCAAGGTTGATGTAATTCATTACAACATCAGCGCCAGGAAGAGGTGATGGTGCTGAAAGTGCTCCCGTTATTGATACATTTGAAATTTTCTTTGGTATCTTAAAATCTGAATGTCAAGAAAAGGATTCAAGCAGACACAACTCAAACAGATAACCAGCTTGTCAGCTTGTCAGTTAAACAACTGGATGGAAAGGAAGGAGAGTGCAGAACGCGTCTCACCTGTAGATCGTGCTCTCCTCTTTGGCCACCACGGCCTGAAGGTCGGTGAGCTGGAGGAAGCGGTCGTGGAAGTAGTGAAGGTGAAGAATACACACCAGCAGGAAGGAGGTGGGAATGAAAATCCTGGTGAAGAGCAATGCCAGGCTGAACTTCTCCAAGCCCAGGTCGTTCAAGCTGAGGGGAGAAGAAGCATGAAAGAACTGGACGAGAGTTTCTGCTGAGCTGCATGTGAGTGAAGGAGTTTTAAAGAAAATCAGCCAGGTTTCAGTGTCAGCAAGGTTGAGATTGGTAAAAGGATATTGCAGGTGATGAATAGAAATGAATGGTGTTGTACGACTCCAGGTTGGCCATTCATGTTGATAACAGTGATTGCCAATAAGAAAAGCCTCTTTACAAGCCGACATTCCTGACTGCTCATAACAATCAATATCAAAGCTAAAGACTTAATGTTGTGTTTTTATTGTATTGTACATGTGTTGTTAACCATTTGCACAATGAGATTATTTTTAACGTTAAAAAAAACCCAACACATTTTGAAATTTAGACTAACACTTACATCCAGGAGATTATTCAGTGAGGTGTTGGGTGTGTGGATGAATTGTCCCTGAATAGAAATGTCATCACAAGTTGCTTCACTCCAGCATGACACAAACAATGAGTGCTGTGTGGTCAACTGTGTTTCCTGATCTTTCCATCATAAACAATTTACTACTTAGAATTAATGGTTTGGATTAATGAGCTGTAATAAATAACTTCTTGACAAGATCAGTCCACACGCTCTTCTTTGGTTTTGTTTGTGGGATTATTTCTCAGTACCCAGAGATGATCAGTTGCTAGTGAAGCCGGAGAGAGACTGCTGCTTGTTTAGCTAAAGACTTGGACTAGTGAAATCACAAAGTAAACATTTCGTAGCCACGGCAACTGTTTTGCAACTGCCAAAGCAACGCACACGGTTTACTCTTCTGTTCACGAAATGATCGACTCTGAGCAGCACCTTGAACTGGCTGAACCGTGGTAAAGTACTGCAACATTCGGTAAAGGAGCTTTTTAAAACAAATGTTTTCGTGCTACACCTGGATCTGGTTTAAGAACAATTATTAAAATAGCTTTCATTTGAAAATCCATAACGGCGACCAACCGGCAGCCATGAACAAAGATGGGAGAAGTGAAATGTGAGATGTGATGGGACAGTGACTGAGCTGCACAAAAATAACCCGTCCTTGCTTCTTGGTCGGTGCCCAGGCTCACCTCTCTTTGTCCATGCCTGTGACGTTGGACCAGAAGGGCATGGAGCTCTCAAACTGGCAGGTGTAGACCAGGGTGAGGACGCACATGGTGTATATGACCACCGACATCCAGAAGTACTTGAGGAGCCTTCGCCACCACTCAAAGTGCACCTAGACGTCACAAAGCATGTTTACCATGTTTAATGGGGCAGGAGTTTTGGGAGGAGATTAAACACGGAGGACTGCGCTGCTTCATTTTTGAATCAAGTGATAAAAACAGTCGAGAATGCACTGTGCATCGCCAACCGGCGCCACACATGTTTTATGACTGAATAAAATTGTCTCCTCATTTTGTCTTTGGGAAATTGAAACTTTATAGTGTGTCACTGTGGTATAAACCCGCACATGACCCGCTGACTTTGTGCAGTGCATACACAGACAGCTGCATGTATTTAATTAAAACGGACCGCAACTCAATAAAATCCATTAAACAAAGTCTAGCAAATAAAAAAAGAGTCTTCAGTAAACACAAGTATTACAATCGAAAAAAAATAAGAACGTAAGAAACCAGTACGTGACAGAGTGGTTGTTGACACTCACTATATGTGATCACATATGATTTACACTGTGCATACAACTTATAAATGTTTTAATTGAAATATATTTTTCATTTAGTATTATTATTCTAAACTACTTTTGTTAACTTTTGTTTTCTTATATTATTATTGCGTGATGTGTTTTTTAAATTTCTTTATTACCATTTTTTTTTAACTGTGAAAGGCTCTTTTAGCAAAAGCATAAAAGCATTTAACTTTCTGCATCTCTTTTACCCACTCATCCCTAAAAATCAGCAACAAAAAGGAGTTTGAGTCATGATGACGACTCAACTACTCAAGTGGCTGAGGTGAAACTCTCTAATTTGGCAGTTCAGCATGAAGACAGTGGATCAAACAGCAATCCAACTTTGTCTACAGTCTCTGCTTCCAATACCTGATAGAGGGCCACACACGAGAGGAACATCATCATGTAGATGATCTTGTACATGACGATGGTTCCCTCGAAGCTGACGAAGAAAAACATGCCGCCGCAGATATAGATCCAGTATTTGACCAGCAGAGCCATGACCATGCTGCCCAGGACCTGCATGATGTCCTGCTCACCTCCCGCCTCCGACTCCTCTATAACACACAACAGCGGAATTAGAGACCACACACAGAACAAGCAGTGCCGATACGACATGACGGCTGGCGCAGTTGAACAATGACACTTCTCTTAAAGCTCCAGCACAGAACGTTCATCAGAGCGGCTTCCAAAAATGTATCACTGTCACTTTTTATTCTGTAAAGAGCTTTAATAGAATGTTAAGTCATTTGGAACCTCAACATCTCCAACTCATCCCATTTTAACTTTTTGCCTTACTGGATTAGGCAGTCTTTTATTTTCACAAAACTGCATTATATTGTCTTACAAAGCAATTTAATATGCTGTCTGTATGCTGTCTGTATTTACTAAACAAGGAGAATTTGAAGGTAGATGATGGCCAAAGTTTAGCATTTGGGACATAATCTACCCATTAGGTTAAAGGGTTAGTCCCTTGAGTCCCACTGATTGTCCCATCCTGAAAGATGTTAAATTTGTCCTCTGCATTTGTCCCATTCCCTGAGGGAGCGCTGAGCAGCAGCAGTGCTCCGTTTGGGAATCATGGAGTGACTAACTCCGCAAGTCCAGCCCCAAATACAGAGGGCCAAGCAGGGAGACAATGGGGACCATTTTTACAGTCTCTGCTATGATAACAGAGGTTGTTGTTTCCTACTGGTACCCGTCTGGCCTGTAATTTATCTCATTGACCTTAAAACCTCTTTTAAAATTAGTTGGCCATGTAACTCTGGCTACACGTCGGTTGAGAACATTAACCTAAATAAATTTTAGGAATAATTTTAAACCCAATGATAAAATAAGAGAAGATGCTTTAAAACAACAACAGTTAACTCTCTTTTCTTGCTAAATCTCTATGGTTGAAGTGACGAGCCACATTCCAGATTCAATAAAATCTTTTCTCAGACACTCCGAGGTGAAAGTCTGCCAGCATCTTGGCTTGTAACTAAAACTGAAATATACACTTTCCTGTCCCATGTTGTTATAGGTTTCCCTTCCTTACAGTTGAAAATATTTCATCTGCAACTCTTCATATTTTGATGCCAAAGTCCGCAAAGCCAACATGAATCCAACCAAAGTGAATTATCTAAAAAAAAGTGAGTTCCTATCAGAGTTGTAAGTTACTGCAGAAATTGTGTGGAATACATTCCGTCTAGCTGAGGAACCGCAAACACTCACATTGACTAATAACTTAACTTTATATTACAGTGTGGACTCAATATTTGGAAGTAAAATAAGAGCCAGCTTTTACCTTTCTTCTTCTGGTCCTCCACACAAACGTCTGAGAGACCAGCGCTCTCGTCCTGGACTTTTTCTTGTCTCTCTGTGAGAGTTTGCCTCAGCAGCAGCCAGAAGCTTAGCAGACACAGGACCTACACACAATGAATAACATGTTATGGATTGCCAGCATGAGCAAAAAAAAAAAGAAAAAAAAAAGGATGGAGAATAAATCTTTAGCATTTACTTTAACTTGCGTGGAGCATATTGTGTGTGGCCAAAACAATAGCGGGAGATAATAATATATCAGAAATGAAACCTTTCTAGACAATATTTGGGTTGTCTAAACTTTCACAATGTTTTGCACCCAGTCTGGTCCTTAAACTTAATATTAACAATTACATCTCAGAGACTTGCTCGAGCACATGCACTGTTAACAAAACAATAGCCTGGGTGAGAAAGGATAAATTTCAGTGGAGACATAATCAGGTCAGTCTCAGAAGCTTCTGACAAGAGGCTCTTTGACTCATTCAACGACATGACTGAACACTAAACACGGAGCATCAGTTTTGATAGGGATGCTTTAATTCAATACCGGCAGCACAGGAATTCTCACCTTGGAGGAAAGTGAGTGGAAGGGGTTGTTCTTCCTGACAAAGAGTCCAGAGATCGGTTCCATGGTTTCAAAACTCCATATATACTGCAGAACGATGAGCAGGTTGCCGTAGGCCACCATGAAGGGAGAGGACAGCATGGCGTAGCGCCTGCGATCCCTCACCATCCACAGCATGCACGACCACATGAGGAAGACAAACGTCAGCCAGCTGACGTACGTGATGCTCCAGGCCTGAAGAGAACAAGCCACGGACTCACTCGGGTTTTGAGTGTAGCGCTACTATAAACACAGACATCGCCGGGAATCAAACTAAACTACTGTGATAAAAACTGTGGATACCTGAGAGTTTTTTTGGGTTGGTTTGTTTGCAAGCAGGGGACGCTGGCATACATGCAGCTGCAGCAGATGTCAGCTGCTCGTTGGTACTCACCATCATGGCTATGAGAGCGCAGATGTAGCTCTGCTTCATGACGAAATGAAAGATTTTGACCATGGCACCAACTCCTCTCTCTTTGATGCCGCCCTCTCCTTCCTCTGACGCCTCCTCCTCCTCGGCCTCCAACACCGACTCCTCAGCTTTCAAGCACACTTCATACACAGACACATCCTTCTTCTCTGCTTACACACACACACACACACACACACACACACACGCACGCACACACACACACACACACACACACACACACACACACACACACACACACACACACACACATTTTAAAGTCTTGGCAAACTATTAATTGGTATGCAAACTATTCACATATTGGAAACATATTTATTAGTTAATCTTAACGTATTACAATCATAATAATGATTATTTCCGTTTCATTGGAAAATAACTTCTGGCACTTTCAATTCCTTTCTAGTAACAAATCCTCCAGTAAAACTGAACTTGTATGTACAAACTGAACTTGTACAATGTTATATAGTTTTCATATGGAACTATGCTTTATTATCCTCAACAACATTTGTGATTTTAGTCTTTTAAAAATGTGGCGCAATGTACTTTATGGTCCACTTGACAGTAGAGTGGAATGTTCGATCAGGTACTTAGAGCTGGGAAACAAAGCTCACCTGTGCAGTCACCCTGCTGATCCAGTTTGTACTGGGGTGTGGAGTACAGGTCCAGACACACTGGTCCATTCTCAGTGGTGACAAAGTCAAAGGACGTTCCATTTGGGGTGGGCACAGCCTGTGGATCACCGCAGTGGATTACTAATAATATGTGGAAGCCAGGGACGAAGGATTGCACAGCCATCTGCCCCACAAAGGCAAACAGGAAGCTGCCTTTGACTAATGAAATGACTGAACACTGGCAAATTGTTCTATTTAAACAGATTTGCCTTCCTGTTAGACCTGTGGCGATGGCAGCTCCACTGTAGTCACTCTGGCTTTGTAGGGCAGCGCAGAGGGTTTCACTTTTCACACTTCACATTATTGGACAAGCCTGATCGTTGCTGACTGATCAATTGTTGCAAATATTTTTTAATTTTTTTATTGCTATTATTTATTGTTGTCATTTTCACTTCTTTTGGGGGGGAATATTTAACTTGTAAAGATGTAAAGATGCAGACATTCCCCAACTGTCTACCTGATTAACAGAACAGCTCTTATTGCTGGTGAATAGTTTTTTTTGGTGCTTTGAAAATGTAAAATAATTCTACTATGCACTTGATCATGTTTTGTCAGGCCTCCGCTGGTGCAGTGTGAAAAGCATTTGCAGGTGATTCACTGTGTGACAGTCAGAGCAGAGCGAGGGGGTAGCGGAGAGGAACAAGATGCAGAGATGTGATCCGGAGCTGCCCCCACCTCAGTCACACTGATGCCATCCTGGGTGGAGAGCAGCTGGGAGGGAGAGAGCATACAAGACAGGGAGCGTTATCGACGGGCCGCCCAAGTCAAAGGCCTCCTCCCTCTTTATGTTCGCTGATAGCCAGGGACAAAAGCGAACAAACAGCAATAGTCTGTAAACTGAGCCCATCGCTCAGCGCCGTCCGCACGGCCTAAAAGCTTTCCAAACTCAGCAACTGACCGGTGGACACAGACAACAAACTAGAAAAGGGCCTTGTGAAAGGGCTTTTTTTTTTTTTTTTTTTTTTTTTTAAAAGGAAAAAAGGAGAGAAAAAAAGGTTATCATTCCAGCTAACTGTCAATTATGAGGATGAAGGGACACCAATTAGAAACTGCTGCCAGTTTTCTGGGCCCTGAGAGTCTATTTTACAATGCAGATTATTACTGTTTAAAGAAGAACTGGGACAAACACAGCAGGTTAATGTGTCCTTGGAGCAGGTTGACTCATTTAAAAATTTTTAAATCCTATTTCATTCTTTTAAATTACATGGTGAAACTTGCTAAAATGTATAGGATGATATTAAATAATATTGAAATTGATAATTCCAGCAGTTAAATATTATCAATAAGCTACATGTATTTCAGATACACACAACAGGCAGATAATGTATGTAATATCCTTAATTATAAATAAATAAATAAAAAACAATATTGTAATTAATATCACAATTATGCAAAAATATTAATCCTTGAGTTTTTCATGTGTTTAAATTATTTTTGAATTTCTTTTACTTATGGAAATATCTGCGCAAAAACTATGTGTACTGATTCTACCAATTTCAACTAAATGTTTATCCTATTTTTATATTGTAAAATAAATACATATACTTAAAATGTACGTCGCAGTAAATTTCTCAAGTGTGCACAAGTTCACCTGAAATGTGCCATCAGGAGGGCAAATCTTCACCACACTGCCGAGGCTTATACTGTTTTGAACATTTCTCCCATTTTCCCAGAAACATTATTTCCAGGATGTGCGCATGCTTTTGTGCTGCTGTGCTGACCAGAGGCTGATTTCCTCAGACCTGTCCAATTGCAAGTACTTTGTCTATAATGTCTTTTTACACCAACATACGTTTTTCTCATCCGTGCCTTGGCGCGACTCCCACCACATCTGCCTCTTCCTGTTGGCTGAGTTATTTGTTCTGCTTCCGACCAGATCTTCCTCCTCACACATATCATCGTCCTTCTCGCCCTGAGAAAACAGAGATAGTTTGGCTGTTGTATCACTACCACTCCTAAGCTTTGAAGGCAGAGGGGAACAGATTACATTTGTTCACTTTGTGTGCTGGTCAGTGTTTGACAGTGTGTGAGAAATCTGAAGGGGAGCGGTGACCTTTAGAAGAGAAAATGATCTGGGTTTACCATAAACCAAAATATGTGATTTTCTTTGAAAGAAAAAATATCAATTTCTCTCTATTCAGATTTGAATTTTTAGAAGGTCTTACTGTAGAACTGTGTAACTACTCCTGCATGCATCTATGAATGTATTTAGACAAAGGTCAAGTATCGAAACAAAAGAAATTCCCTTCTATGTAAAAAGCTGTATATCCAAGGTAATTAAATATACTTTTTTGTAAATGACATGACATTTAAACTGTACAATAATCTGTTTGTTTAAATTGAAAACAGTTTCACATTGAAAATGTCTTAAAAACTTGAGTACAATTCAAAATTATTCCAGTTTTTTATTCCTAAAGGTGACTTACTGCCTAAAAAAGATAAACACAACTTGCTCAATTATGTTATTGAATTAACAATCAAATGTGAGGAACAATGGCTGGATATTTCTTGTGAACATCTAACAAAATCATCTTCCTGATCAAACAAACCAGTCAGCCTGTGGTTTAAGCTCACAATTATGTTTTATTAGCATTGTCTAAATGTAAGCGTCGGCAAAAAAAAAACAACAACAACACAAAAACACTTATTTGTGGTGAGATCAATTATTCATACAGTCTCGCAGATTTACAAGGTGGTATTGACCTCTCCATAAAAAACTGATCTATAGTTCCATTACAGGAGCTGACCACCCCGCTGTGATGAGACAGGCTGAGACCACGTCGCTTGATTCCAATATTCCCAATTTTCAGGGGTCAGTTAATCAAAAGACAGAATGCATTTTCACCTTGTACAATAGTATAGACTAATGCAAATGATATGGGTACGCCGCTTTCACAGCTACGAGACCTCTGCAATACCTTTTGTGATGTTGGGATATTTTTTTTTTTTTGGGGGGGGGGTCAATTGGTGAAGGGGGGGGTAAAGAAACTAAGAGAGACACTAAGAGACAGCAATGAGACAACAGGGGCAACAAAACAATAAACTGGACAGGGTACAGGGTAATAGAACAGGCTAACACTGTAACAAGGCTGTGGCTCGACCATGTGCTGACAAACTTGGACCATGGCTGTCTAAGACAACACCTGAGCTACAGGCCGGCTGCATATTGAGTGTGGATGCAGCCAGCCATTGACCCTCCTGGAATCTTCCATCAGCACAGTGTCTGTGATAGCGAGGCCACCTGGCTGCCCATTTAATTCAATCTCTTCTCTATTTCAGTCCACTGTCTGGAATCTGGTCAGGAGCCCGACTGGAGGTGCTGCGTGTTTTGTACACTTTTCGATTGACTGCATGTTCTCCAGGCAAGGGCTAACAATATGAAGTCATAGTAGTGAGCTTATGATAGAGTGTTTTTACAACCATGTTACTGCTCGATTGTGACTTAGAACAAGAGAAAGTTATAATGGTGAGCAGCAAAATTATTACTAGCCAAAGAAAATGTGCTGCACTGTCTCAATTAGCACGACTAAATCATGTTTTCCCCTTACAAAATAAATGACGACATAAAGAGAGCAATTATCAGTTAACATTCGCTTCAGTTCACCGAATGTCAGCGAGCGTAAAATAGCCGAGTGGCTGATTGATTTTGCAGCAAACATCACAGCGCTGCGAAAGTGAAAACGTCTCCCGTCGTCGCTCATTTGTACGCTTACCGTCATTTGGTCGATGGGTTCCTGCAGCCAGAGGCGGATGAGCGTGGCCAGGGTGTAGTAGAGAATCAGCAGCATGATGGGATTTACAAAGTAGTACCACTTACGCTCCGGATGAACAATAAGCTTCCATGTGTGGGAGCAGTTGTTCTGAATGATGGGGGAGAAGCCAAAAACCCTGCAGACACAGGAGGACACGGGCAGAGACGGTCATTAAGCAAATTTAAAGCACATTGGAAAGGTTGGTTCCCAAATTTGGGCTTGAGGAAATATAATATTTAAGCATTGATGCCTAAAAAATGAACGCTGCTTATTTCATCATCATTTACCTTTTGACATCACAGTTTTAAAGTTGGCTTTCCCCACTCAGTTGACTTGTTAATTTGAAAGAAATACAAAAACTGAATATCACAACAATTACTGTATTCTTGTTCCCCCTTTACTTGAAAGAATGTCCTGTTGCAGACAATGTGTATCAAAAAGGTCTTGACACATCAGAGTTGAAGAGTAGTAAGAACACTGAGTCATGAGTGAAATCAGGTTGCATATTTAAGAGTTTTGTCTTTCCTGTGTTAAACACATTAACTTTTATTTATCATTCATATTCTTTTTAATCACATAAAGCAGGAAAACTACTATGATGAGAGACTAATTTAATAAGAGGGTAAATAAAGAATAAACTGCATAAAGAGGCTGCGCATGGTAGTGACGCTATGCACTGATAAGAAAACAGCAGACAAAACAAGTCTGGAGAGG
The DNA here is from genome assembly GCF_046127955.1 of Nelusetta ayraudi. Classification (NCBI taxonomy): domain Eukaryota; kingdom Metazoa; phylum Chordata; class Actinopteri; order Tetraodontiformes; family Monacanthidae; genus Nelusetta; species Nelusetta ayraudi. The sequence continues at coordinate 19,600,402 of NW_027466061.1, read as the reverse complement.
AAAAAGGCAACATGAACTGCAGAGGTAAAGTTAATTATTAAAGCTGTGGTTTTGAATTCTAGAAATTATATGGTTATGTAATCTTTAAAGTAGGAAGATAAAAAGAAATGGGTCTTTTAACTTCCCACTTAAATTGAAACTGTGAAGAAGGTAAAGGTGAAGTGAGTTCAGAAGGCTGCTGCCGACTAGCAGGAACCTGGATCTTGCAGCTCCAAACACCATCACAAGTGCTCATAGTTGCTCATGGACATTGTTCTAAATGACAGCTCTGCTAGAGATATCTAGACTGGCACCGTAACTGAGGAATCTGAGAAATGCAATGAGGCTCAAGGCAAAAGGGACTGCCTGTTTGTAGTACAAAGGATATGATGTGCTTCCGTCTGTTTCCTCCAAGCACAATAAAGGTCTCCAACGTCACAGGAAGTAGCCCTGTTCCAGCGACATCCACACTACACTCAGAGATTTACATGTCTCTTGAGTCGTTTCTGGCTGTGCCATGCGGAGGGAGTGAATCCCACCCTGACCCCGTAACATTTCCTGAAGCGTTTGTTGTTGTATTTGGGGAAAGGCCCATTCGTCACATGACTGGGGACTTCCATTGTAAGGATGGGAGGCAGGAAGTGGAATGGAAGCCGGACCTCTCAGCGGCCTCACTCAACGTGCAGCTAGCGGCAAGGCCAAGTCACTGTCAACAAGCACAATTAGGGTGGGCACTCGGGTGGCTTGTCCAATGGGGTCTGCACGTATTTGTGACAGCAGGAGTTTCCCACAGGAGAGTGCCAGGGTGTGCATGGGGAACACAGGCCGCGTCAGTGCAGCCGTCTTAGTTCTACTGTCATAAGTGCAAGCAGCGAAAGAGAGAAACATCTTGACGCTGCAGGAAGTCAAAATGCTCAACACGTTGACAGAAAACATGAAATTCTGCAGGCATGCAAGTCATGTGGAAGCTTTCATAACAAGGGACGTTAAATACATCAATAACTACCTAACTAACCCAATTTATTACTCTACGAGTCAAAGAGTGACATTTTTTTTTTGGAATGCTAACTAACCATCTGATTTAACCTGGAATTATCGGAAGGCCGTACCTCAAGTTACAGACAGGACATTATCAATGTGTGCCCTTTGATAAAGTAGCCCAAGAGACACTTTTGCCTTTTCAACAGTCTTAATAAGAATAGACTATTGACTGCACAGTTATTAGACATCAGGCTGTAATGAGTTCTTTTAATGAGAAACCGGACAAGGCAGAACCGTATTTAAACCTTATCTGTGTTAAACCAGGAGAAGAGAAGGTAAGTGGACAAAGGCCTGTCCAAGGTACTTTCAGCCGAACACAGCTGTAAATAGCCTCGGCCCTGACAGCGCCGCTTTCAAATCAGAAACAATGAGATCAATACCAGCCTCCAACGCCAAGGGCGTTTGCCACCACAGCTACAGGGAGAAAACGGCTGCAGGAACACGACATCTGAAATCGGAGAGGAAATAAGGTTGCCGAAGCTCCACAGCAACGATGCTGAGACGAGTCCACAGCAACCGACAAATGAAAGTTGCCGTGATACAACCTCAACAAAAGGAGAAGATCTGCAGGCAGCGTGCAACTATTGGACAACTGTGAGACGTGTAGATGGCATCGACAGCGAGCCGACACAGCCACCCAGCCACAGTTACAACAAGAACGCCTGCAAAGGTTGGACATCGGTGAGTCGACGGCTACAGCCAATTTCAACAGTGAGGCAACAGTTTCAATAAGGCAACAATGACAAAATGACTAAGAAATACTTGTGCATTTAAAGCATGTGCAAATCCTTTTCAACAAACATGTTTGAGTTTTATGCTTTTCTGCTGACTGAGAGATCTCATATGAAACATTTTTGCCTACTGAGGTCATGAACACCCACAGCATAAACACAGAAATATGGGAAGCAGATCAGCACCTCTTGGGGAGAAGTCACATTGAATCATGTGTGGCTTTGAGACAGACTTTAAGGCGGATACTAAAATAAAAAATATGAACTAAGGAGTGACAACCTATACCTGTACCTGTAGATGTGTTGCTCATCAAATGCGAGGACACAAAATGAACTTTCTTTGTCACCAATTGAGCCATTATGATATTTTGCAGTTTTCGTCATTTTAACAAAGTAGAAGTGTCAGTAGGTGTCAGTCAAAAGCAAAGACATGAGTGACTACAAACACAAAACCTGTGTGGACAAAGAACACGTGTCCTCACTCCTGCAACCACACCATTTTACCACAGACAGCTGATGGCCTCTTTTTCGCATGCATAATAAATCAACTCTGGTTGCAGTGAAGGGGCTAAAAGCTCACTTTTGGATCCTGATGTGCGGTGAGTGGGAGTTTGATAGACCTCCTCTTCGACAGGTTGGCCTCGTCCTCTGCCTTCTTGTTTACAACCATAGTAAATATTTACTATCCTTTAAACAAGCACGCCCGAACCTTAATAACAATGACTGAGTGAAAAGGAACTCCTGCTGCACAGCTGTGCCATAACAAGCATTTTAATGCCACGCAGGACGCGAGAACAGTCTTGCTGTCTGCTGTTTAACTTTATCAATAGGGAACGGAAACCTTGTAAGCTGAACGATGGTCATTATGAGACACTTTCTGAGGTTTTAACAGTGTCCTCACTGCTAATTAAACTGCAGTTGTCAAAACCCTTTTAAAGTTATATATTAAATTTGCATCATTAAAGGGCAGAACAATCACTATCCTTCAAGTTGTGACTACAAGCAGGAAGCATTACTGAGAAAATGCCCTTAAAAGCTACATAAAGGGATAAAGAGGAAATACAGGAAGCAACTGTAAGAATAGCTGCTTCTAAAAAAAACACAAGCAAGGATACATCAGCAGTGGCATTTTTACACGAGAGGGTGAACAAAGAATAGCATTGTGGGCTTTTCACAGTGGACAGAGTTTGACTTCATTCCCAACTTCCTTTCAGCACTTGTATTTGGAACTTGAACTTAGACTGACCTGATTAAGCCGTCATCGGGTGAGATGTATTCTTGGAAGAACTGGAACTGGTAGAGGTAGAGGACAATGAGGTGTCCGCCGCTGAAGATGGCCATCAAGACACACATGCAGCTGAAGAAGAGCGTGTCGAAGGTCCGGCAGAGGGACCACCAGGTGCACAGGAAGAGGAAGACGAAGAAGTAAACCGCGGAGGTCAGAGAGGGCAGCATGATACCTGCAACGACAGAGAGTGGCCGACGCACAGTGAGAGGTTTGAGTGCGAGACAGTGAATGTCCTGAAGGCTCGGCGTGGCTCACCTGTCAAGCCCAACAGGATGGTGACCACCACCTGACCAGCAGTGGTGATCAGGTTTCCAATAATCTCCTTCACTTTGGACGCAACCTCAGCCACCAGCCTCAAGATCTTCCTCTTGGTGCTCTCCTTCGCCTCCTCCTCTTCCTCCTCCCCCTCCTCCTCCTCCTCCTCCTCATCTTGCTCCTCATCCTCCTCAGCCTCGTAGCCTGCTTCATTGTCTTCCTCCAGGAAGATGTTGTCCTCCAGGCTCAGCTTCTCGTCTTCCTCCTTGAGAAAGTGACACACGGTGAGTGATGAATGGGGCGGTGGTCAGAGCTCTCCATGGTACTGAAAACGGTTTCCAAAAGTATTTTTAATCTCATAATTCTATTTGGGAGTCCAGACAAAATAAATGGATTAAAACATGTTCACCATGCGGCACAGAGTGTTTAAACTCTTGCATCGTTTGGGTGGTCATTTGATTCATTTAATCGTCCTCTGCCAGATGTTTCTGTCTGAATGCAAATAAGATGTGTTGTTCCCGCGTGAGCACACCTTGGGAAAACATAGACATAACAACCAGCAAACCATTCCATATGTTTCACGTATGACGCATAACACAACCGACAAAAGAAAGTAGCAGGTGGTCCAAGTGCAGTTGGAATCGCATAGCTAACCAACGGAAATATAAGCAGAGGTTCTATAGATAAGTTGCTGGGAGTTAATCAGTAAAGCACAATGACGCCATCTGTGCCAGAGTGAACGCTAATGTGGATTTAATTAACACAGAGGTGCATAAGGCAGAACTAGCCAATGAATTGAGGCTCCTTTTCAAGTCAACATCATCATTCACAGGAAACTCCTTGGCGCCTTGTCTGTTCCAGCTTGATACACTTAAATACAAAGTAAGCAATGCTGTGAGACACCGTAAAGTAAAGCGAGCAATACTGCACACTTCAGTGTGAACATTGGTCAATAATATCAAATTGATCAGTTTATACTTCTTGATATTTCTGCCATTTTTAGTGCTGATTGAAGACTGGCAACACGGTGCATTGTATCAAAATCTATCTTGTGTGTGCTTGTGTGTTTTGTGTGGCTCTTTATGTTTTTTGTTTTTTTGCATATGTCTGTCATTTTTGGAACTGTGAGCAGAGTACAGAAACTGTGCACGGAAACAATTGTTTCACAAATCATGTAATCTGTCAAGTTACGCAAAATTAATCTTGAACTACACGAGAGGTAGTTGAAACGAGTCAAGAAGGCAAACAAACCTTGTGTATGACAAAGGCAACGTTGAAAAACAGTTAAAGAAGAAAATAAACTCACTTGTTCCTCCGCTTCGAAGTCAGCGTTGTACTGGGCCATGTCCTCAGGTGGCCTCTTTTGGACCAGACTGCGACACAGCAGCCAGATGACCAACCCAGCCACAAACATGCCAATGTCGGGTATAAAGACTCTGATGCCGTTGCCTGCATCTGCCCCAATCACACTGAGGGGAAACGAGAAAGAAAAAAAAACATACACAACACTGACAGAGAGCAATACCAGTAGTTCCTGGAACACCGGAATTATTACAACCATCCCATAATGACTGAGATGTAGATCAGTATGACGGGGTTGGGACAGTAGAAAGATGTAACATGTGTAAAGTTTTGCATGTGCCCATTCAGTATGCTGAGTGACAGACACCAGGCTCACATTCATACTGCTTATTCAGTGTGGTAGGAAATTGTAACAAACCCTTTACATGAAATAAAAAATGGGCTTGTAAGTTTAACCCACTGCTTAGAAACAATATGTGTTTATTTCAAGAGATTAAGTGTAATTTTCTTGCAACAAACAACAATTTGGTCTGCATGGGAATTCGACATTTTTCCAAGACTCAAGTTCTTTTTATGTGTTGTGCCCGGTGCTCTAGCTTTTTATTTGGCGTCCCCACCCTCTCTAATGAAATCTGGCCTGCTGCTTTTAACTGTATTGCTGTTAACAAGTGAGTGAAATTCCATTCAAACAGAAAAGGGCACATACGTGATCTGGAAAAAGATGTCTATACTGCCTTGGGAATAAATTTGTCTTTGGTCATACTATAAAATTGTGAACAATGAGACTGGTGCTTCTCATTAAGTTTGCAAACTGAGGGGGAAAAGGTCTCAATAAAGGCAACTGTGACTTCTCCATCTGGACTGCCTTCACACCAATCACTGTTTCACATAATGATCTGAATGAAAAACGTGCATTCCCCTCTTGTGTGCATTTTACACAGATCTTGAACGTGACATTGTTTGAAGTGCTCTGGTTCTATCGCTGTCAATAAGCTGGGCCTTGGCTATTTAATTAGTCTGCCCGCCTCCGTCTCAACACCAAAGGGGTTGTTCAAACAGGAAGCTAAACAGTGGCCGCCGTCTGTTGCCATGAGAGCTCAGGCATAACGCCAGGGCTTCAAACGATCACCTGAGGTGTATCTGTGTGGCCCGAGGACAGGTTTAACGAGGTGTCATGATTGTACGGACAATTACAGCAAATAACCCCCCCCACCCCCATGGAATGGCCTACAGGTTTGAAAACCATAAAAACTCACTTTTATCACCCAAACCAATTTTGTTTTTCAGTTTTACAACGCTGTATCCTGTGCTGACTGGCCACCGAAGCATTTTCTTTACAGTTGGTGTTGCTCAAGTGTAACTAGGTATGTCACAATAAACAAAAACAAAAACAAAAACTATATCTGTCCATTGAGAAAAAAAACAAAAAACAATGACCAATTTTTTTTTTAGGCAAATGTTCATTTTAAATTCAACTGATCTCATTCTCGCTCCCATGAATGATAAATAATGAATAGTTGAGCTACTGCTAGTGAGTGGAAACTGATCGTGGATCTCCTTCAAACTGCGGTATTTTTACGGCAGCATCCTAATAGATGGAAACCATGAGAGCGCCTCAGCTGAGAAATCCTTCGACACTCCCACATGCTCAACTGAGGCTGCGTTTTCCTTCAGACAACCAACAAAAGCAGAGAAAGCATCGTTGGGTGCAGTGAATGCAGCTTTAAAATGATTGCATACACTAAATCGTCCTCAGCATAAACAGGTAAATGCAAACGGGATAAAATGTTTATGCCTCTGCTTCCGCCACTTACACTATAGCGTCCACCGAGGACCGCTGAGTACTGGAAAAAGGATGTTGCCGAGTTTGGACATTCCCGTACGAAGGAAACCACATCTAACATGATCACGGAGCTGCGAGGAGACACAGCCCAGCTGCAGAAGCTTTGAAAATAGTCCGTCCAGCTGAGCGTAAGAGCTAGTTTAGTGTTTGTCAGCAATGCACAAATAGGATCCAGGTCAGGGCCATTTCCTAAGCTTTTCAGTGACTAAACTAGCAAACTACAGTAAGTGTTAACCTGTTAGATTTGTCAAATCCATCTCCTTACCTCTCAAAGCCAATTTGTCTCAAGGATTTCTCCCACGTGGAACCTGGGTAAACACAGGAAGTCAGTTAGTGAGGGGCAATGTTGCTTGGCAAAGAAAATACACCTCCACAGCTCTAATAAGGCTCTTTTATGCAGCAGTTAATTCCGAGCAAGAAGAATTTCACAAGGGCTCGTATAGTGCGAATCGAGCGTTAAACTGGATGCATCACAGCACATCGCAGGTGTTTCCAATAATCGTTAGCAATACGCATCATTCACTCATGACGGCTGTGCAGTATGAGCGGCAGTCGTAACAGACAGTCGTCCCTCACTCAGCTGGAAATTCATACGGCGGCCGGCAGAAGAGCTTTAGTGAAGAACGTTTATTCGTGCCTTTCTTCTTCCTGCGGTTCATTCTCTCCGGCATCCTGTGTGAAAGGCCCTAAACAAACACACCAATCATCTGCCCCTTGTTAATGTCCACTAATAAATGGCGTTTGTAACTGCGTTGCATCGCGGCAACAGAGCACGCTGTGAAACACTCTGGACTTTGCTATGTGCCTATGGCCGTTCTGTCATTAAGTGGATCGGCACTCACTCTGGTGGGATACTGCTTGAATATCTCAGTAACTACACAGCAGAGATTTCCATTAGTGTGTTGTGGTTTTTTTGAGGGTTGTTGTCACAACCCTCCTAATAATGCTAGAGAAAGTATTAATAGTACAGATTTGATCCAAACAGCATTTTCTGAAGCCTTAAGAACACGATGAAGGTAATCATAATAGACTTAATTTTATACAAACACTCTGTGGATGCAAAAATATTTCACAAGGCCATGCTGACTTTTGAAGCGACCCACATTAATAAAAGACAAGCTGAAAAATATTGTGTTGTCACAGCGTGGACTGGTTGAAGTCTCCCTAAACGTCACAGGGATGCAGATTTCCAGGTATTCTACTAGCAGAAAGAGCTGCCACAGTCTCGCTGGCCTTTATTGGACTACCAGAGAAAACAGAAGCACAGCCTGCGAGTTGGGCATCTCCACTAAATGGCACATCGACACATGAGGCTGCACAGCAACTGGATGTAGCGCTGTTTCTGTGACGACACCTCGAGGCCAGTGAGAAGATTGACTGTGAAAACAGCAGAACTACCAGTTTTAAACAACAGACGGTCCCTTCTTCCAATCAGGGATGTCGCTCACTGGTCCCACCCCTTTACAGTAGAACTTAATGTCGTTGGGTTCTTATGATTTGTTGTTGTGTTGTTTACTTTGATGTTGCATTTCTGGATCTGCTGTTCACCACAGTGAACATGTTCTAACTCCAACTAACTGCGACCTGAAAAGTGCTTCATGAAGACATTGAGTTTTCGGAAGTTAGAGAGATTAGAAAATGACTCAACTCTTGTTAGAAAAATGTTTAACAAACCAAAACAGATGATTCAGTCCTGCTAATTAGAATAACAATGACATATGACAAGACAGCAATGTATATTTTACGATTGGTCTTATTCAGATAGTGTGTGACTACGTGTCAAGCACAAAAAGGTCAAAAATGTCAACAGTCTTAGATGCTCCGTTACGAAACACACTCCAAGTGGCCAGCGGAGTCACTCGATGAGTTCAAAAACAGGAACCATGGTGCAAATTCCTGGCTGACTGTCAGCTGTTTATTTATGACTCACTGCTGATGGAAAAGGCTGCCAGCAGAGCGCAGCCTCCCTGCCACAGATGTTAGCTGGTGCGTTGGCTGCCGTTGAAAGAGTCCACGGGTCCAGTCATCATCATCTGTTTAGGGTGGAGCCTCCATGACTGACCCCTGATGTAACCTTTGACCCCTCAACCTGGGTCATCCCGCAGCTGACCGGCTCAACCACCAGACCTGTCCAACATTTAACACTGCCTCTTTTAGCAGTACTGACATGATCTCAAGTTAAGATCACAGATATCTTAAAAAAAAATCTATCTATCTATCTATCTATCTATCTATCTATCTATCTATCTAACTCTTTTTCTCTCTCTGTCTCTCTTAAATTAAATTAAGTTGTTGTCTGCTCCTGACACAGCTATTTAGATACAATTAATATTATGGATTTAGAATGTCTGCTGTCTCTATTTACTGCTGTTGTCTTATATAAAATATTGAGAATATCAAAATTGCTTGTCACCTGAAAATTTACTTCCAAAATCAGGATTGAGTCATTCTGAAGCCGTTAAAAATTACTTTAGGGTAGCACACAGGTTTAAAGCTCTTTCAAAGGTGCTTGTGAGACTTCAGGGACAATCATCTTGCCAAGCTCCAATGTAAAGCAATTCAACAACCGCCTCACTTGTAGTTGTGCTGAATGCAGCGTGCGAGTGCGGTAGGCTGCTCTTAAAGCAATGCAACAAAACAAAGAGGGAGTCAAAGAAGAACCAAGATTAGTTCATCCCAACACCTTTCAGGTTGTTTTTTCCTGAACAAGCTTCCCCTTTTAAATTGTTTTCAATCTGCCTCTATCACAGATAGGCATGTGAGATACATCTGAGGGCTGCTCCTGATGGCGCCAATAGGCTTCAAAGAGATAACAATACAAATAAATGTCACAGGTCAATTAATTGTCTGTTCGTGCCAATGGTGTATTATATTAACTCACCACTATTGGGCTTTTGTGGCAATACACCAAATCATGCAAAGCATGGTGGTGGCCTCGCCCGAAACTCTATGCAGGTGGAGACAGGATCCACCCACCAGGGGCCAGAATAGGTCACCGATAAATAAATAACCCCTCCTTCCAAAGCGAAAATAGAAACTTTTCAGCACCAAATGTCAGTTGTGTAACCTCAGACGGAGCCGAGTCTGCGTCACTAATCCAAAACATCTGTGAGACTTTACTGTATCCAGCTCAAACTGAGTTTATAGGTGTTAGAGGAAGCCCACTCTGAGAGTGAGGAGGAATGTCAGAGGTGAAGTCAGGATAGATCCATCAGATGGCGGGGCTGATATTGAATACAGTCTGAGCTCAGTGTGGAGACTCCTGGATCAGTCTCTCTCTGGCCGCCAAGATGGAGCCCACTTCCACCCCGGCGCAAGCTGGGCTCAGACCTTCTGTGAAGTTTGTTCTGTTTGTCTTATCAAGGTCAGCATGCTCTGAGCACCACACTCTGTTGAACTCGCTCTTTTCTTCTCAGTGGGCTAATGCAATGCTACCCTTAGTTGCAGAGTCAACATTCCAGTGGCGCAATCTGATAATTGGTAAGTGGGAGGAATCAACCGATATCTCGAGATCGAGGTCTGGCAGGATATGTGTGAATTCTCAGCAGTTCCGTTTTTAAGACAAAAATAATAGTGTGTCTGCTCCTTATGAGCTGTTCAAACATACATTACCAATACGCTTGAGTCAAATCAAACTCGCTTGTCCTGTTGTACATGTACTTTTTAACCGGTTCGTACACCTCACGGGTGGTGACACTGACAAGAAGGACGACTGCTGCCAGAACATCCAGACAATCGCAGGAAGGACAGAACGCTCTGACCTTTTTTATTCTCACAGTCAAGCCGGCTTTATCTGAAATGAAGTTATCGGCACCCATCTGGAGCTCCTTAGTCAAATGTAAACACCGCAGCCTGTTTGTAATTGCAGTTCTCACTGCAGCAGCTCTGAGGGATGAGCGATGACTCCAGACACGGGCCGATCCAGCTCATGTGGTGACCAGTCACTGACCCGCTACAGCGGCAGGAGGGGTGTTAGCCTCGCTCAAAACCTTTTTCTCATCCATATTTCACTGCCTCAACAGCTCTAATGGCGTGTTTGGCTGCTGGGAATGGAGGAAATAATACGGAGCTATCTGGTGGGGAGGATAAACGTCCCACTGAAGAAAAGGGACTCCTTGTTTATGCTTCGCTGCAACGAGGAAAAGGGTGTCAAGGGGCCAAATGCCAGATATAGAAACCTGAGATAAGGCACTGGCCCAGCGGATGAAGGAGACAAAGAGCAATGTTTGACTTCCCATTGCCTTTTTAGCCCCCAAAAAATCTTAAAAAGAAATTGGGCAATCAACATCCCTGCAATACTAACTAACAATACTGACAGTTATTGGCAGTGGTCTCATTGAGCAAAGTGCAGTACTGCGTTCTGTTGTTAGCAACACACAGCAGGAAGTCTGCATGTGCATTTGATTGAAAGTCTTAAACGGAGAAGTAATATTAAAGACATATTTGTTAGTTTGAAAAGCAATCTGATACATACAATAATGAAGAAATCAAACCAAATCAAAAGAGTGGCTGGAATTCATTGTTTGACAACTAAACCTGCAGCAAGATATTGTATGTGGGACTGATAACAAGTCACTAATGTTAAAGCTTTTGCAAAGAAAAAGCAGTTTAACCATAAAAACTTTTTTTTATTCGTTTTTATTAGCTCACTGAACAGCTCACTGCACTTTCCAGATGTTTTTGTGCCCTTTATTTTCTCGTGGAATGTTGAAGTGCAAGCTCCCTTCCATGGGTTTTAAATGACGTTAAAGAATTCTGTTCATTGTCCAATTGTCCTTAATTTAATGCACAATTAGTTCCAGTGCTGTTTTAGGTGCATGAAAATGAACTGGTCAACAGACTCAGGCTTTTGAAGTTCTGTGATGTGGAGCGAAACAAATAGCAAAGGAGGATGTTTGGCAATTTATGATCCCAACAGCGCAGGTGGCAGTAATTTAAAAATACACCCCCATAAACTTTAAAGAAAATAAACAAAGTGGGTGAATTTATTAGGTGATTTTAAAATGATTCTCTTCAGTCCTTGGTAATAAATTTTCCCTGTGTGAATACTTTTGGTCTACTCTCTGAAAAGCGCTGTGTGCGACGAGAAGCTTTGCCCAACTTGACTTTGAACTGCGACTTCCAAAGAATCCACCAGGCCGAGTGGGAACAAGGGTTGCCTCTGTCTCGGCCACACACACACATTTTGATTTTACAGTTTGATACAGAGTTTCATGGGCAGCCCAGTGCCGAGCGTCACCACCGTCCCTGAGCGGTGCGTCACCTACAGCGCTCCCATCACCTGCAGCAGTCATTCCCACATGGAACGAGGAAGCAAATTGTTGGAGAATGTGTCACGTTCAAACATTTTAAAGAGTCAGGGCTTCTAGGCGTGGGAAAATGACTGTTTTACAGTTGGTTAAAACTGAACATTTTTGATGGGCCAGTTCACACCAGCTGATGGTGATGATGTGGCCCAATACATGGAACGGCTCAGATCAGAGCTAAGACGTGGAGCAGACGGTGTGATGGATGGAACACACGTGTGCACATTCTGTCAGGAGGGTGTGACCCCCCCGAGCCCAGACCCTTCTGTTTCCTTCTTACGCAAGTACTCAAAGGTGAGGACAGCTTTGGAAAAAATAGAATAAATGTCGCCACTGAATGTGGAAATGATATGTGACTACTAAAAGATTTTTTTCCGACCCCTAAAAGTCACAGAATGTTAATTTTTTGTTAGTTGGTTTGTGTTAAAGCTTCAGGACTAAATCTTCATGGCCTGGTTCCTCCCAAGGCTTTTATTAGAACCTGCTTACGTTCCAGACTGCCTTCGTTGCCCTTTGCTTACTTTAAAGGCTAGGATTGAAACATGAACATTTCTCAAAAATAAATAAATAAATAAATAAATAAATAAATAAATAAATAAGTGGTGTAGCGTGACACCTAAGAGAAAGGCCCAGTATTGGTGAGAGTGCTTTCGGAACTCTGGTGAACAGTACACAATGGATTCAAGGCCATCTGATTTTCTTGTAAATAACTGAGTGAGACACTGAAGCCAGTCGGCTCAGTTAAGGTTTTTGCTTTGATCTGTGGAGTTGCCCACATTTGAACAAAAGACAACCAACTCGCTGACTTGACAATAAGAACTATGACGATAAACGCTGCACTCACAGTTGAAGTCGGACGTGATGGAGTTCCCTGCCAGGAGGCTGTTGACCGTAATCTGATAGATGATGTGGAGCAGCAGGAAGGACATACTGGTGAAGCAGAGGGACTGCAGCAGACGTCCTGTGTGGCCTGGAGGAGGAGGAGGAGGAAGAAGAGAAGAGCAGTGAGTGCAGCACTTTAAGGATTTGCACTTTATTGCCGCCAAACATGCTTAGAACTCAGGAAAAAAAACTCTTTGCTGGTTATTTCTTGAAAACAGAAACAGTTCAGCCACTGCAGCAGCAGTGGATGGCTAAGATTTCAACTCTGCAGTCTTGCTTGTCTTGCCAAACTCCGATAGAAAGCATTTTCAGTCAGTCCTCGGACCACATAACCAGTCAGCTTCAACTTCAGTTGTTGCAAAATCAGGATGCTAGCGCTGCTCGCTATACAGGAAGCAACTATGGGCCAAGCTGCTGATACCTTCACATATTCTCCTACATTGGTACATAAATATCTACATTCAACTTCTCACATTGGAAAAACATGCTTGCTACTTTTGTGTTTAAAAGTTTTTCTGTTAAATTCTGTTAACTGTAATTAGCTTATTATTTGTTAAAGTTGCTGTTGTTTGAAGTGAAGACATTTCAACTACACTGCTGTGTAGTTCAATATAAAAAGGGATCATACTTTGGAGGGAGATGATGAGTACCTCAGCTTTGTGGTCAATGTTCAGTTTTCAGTAGAGAGAAAGATAAAAATGTAGAAAACAACATTGGTTATTGTTTGTAAACAACCAGTGATGGCTTACTGGCTATAACTATTACTGATTGCAGTTTAGTTGTGTTGCAGTTGAAAAAAACAAAAAAAAAAGAACAAAAAAAAACAAAACAATGTTACTGACAGTACCAAAGCTGTTATAATTATTCAAATGCTCTTGCAAGACCTCTGGTCAGTTCAGTCCAGAAAATTAATTTTTGCAAAATTATCAACAAATGTATTGTTTTGTTCGTGGCAAAAAAACAAACAAACAAAAAAAAGCATTTGTACATTTTACTTAAGTACATTTCAGAATCTGTGGGCAATATTTGGGCAAAAACCAAAAGATTCATTCTTACAATGAGAGAAAACAATTTTGTCCAATTTGAGCTTCGCTGTGTTCAAGCAAGCTTGGTACATCCTACGACACTAGGGCGAGGTGTTGAAACCATATCAATAAAGCACATTCATTGGCATGTCTACAGCTGTTGAATGAGGACTTGTGTTTCTGTGCACAGAAACTTTTGGATGGACCACAAGGCCTGAACAATTCTCCCCACATTCACCCAGCATGCAGCCCGACCGACCATAGCGGCTCGTCGGACTCTTGCGTTTGCGACAGCGGTGGCAGCGCTGGGTGACCAGAGCAGCTGGACCTTCGCTGCAGGTGTCAGTGTGAAGAGCGCTGGCTCCAGGCGGGAAGGATGAGAGCCGCGTGAGGAGCCGCCGCCGCAGCTGCCGCAGCTGCTTCCCACATGCTTCTTTTATAGCGCACCTACAGGTATTTGGGATAATTTCAGGGGTTGCCGTGGCGACGACTGTTGACAGTGGGCCGTCTCACGGCCCCTTGCTTTTACTGCGAAAGTCCAAATGTTGTGTCTGTTTGAAGCACATCTCGCTGGGAGGCTGTTGGACAGTTTACTGGAGGGAGGAGTGACAGACGTGCCTTCAAATATTGAACCGTCGCATGCAGGCAAGTCAATAGTGCGGTTCACTGGTTCGGCACCACGCAGCATAACCCCGTCACAATATTTACTGCAGCCAGATCATGGAGCGCAGCAATTTTTTTAATGGTGCGTGGCAAAACATCCTGGCTGGGGCGCTGTGCCTCGGGTGCTTATCAAATCGGTGAAACAACAGACCAGGAAAAGAAAATTAAAAGTGAAAGCAATTTGTGCTGACTTCCCCAGGCTGCCATAAACAGGCAAGAGACGGCTTGTAAAGAATGTATGGGGACTGTTTGTGGGATCCAGTGTCCAACTTTGTCCTCAGGCTCAGGTCAAAGTCAACGTTTTGGCTCTGACCTCATCTTTCCCTCATTGTAACACAGAGTCTGTTGCTTTGAGGTGTTTTCAAGCTTTGCTGGCAGCGTCACTTCAGTGTTCAGACTCGAAATGTCACCTCGGGAGAACTTTAAAAAGAAAGGTTCCAAACAGGCTATTGTCTATTGTCTCTGTCTAACCAATTAGCTGTAATAGCTTGTATAAATTGTAGTAACCCTAACATTGTAATAACATTACGGCAACAAAATAAAGGAACACCTTTAGTGGAGTTGTCATTTAGTACAAAACAACCAATCCTGAAGACAAAAGACTGTTTTCTTTATGACTTAAATGATTTTGTTATCTTGATATAACAGAAGAACTTTTGGTTTTGAGGGATACACATCCTGAACTGCCATCTGATTAAATGGATTATTATTTCATGAAAAAACAACTCTTCTGGTCGAGATACTGGGATAGATGAATCTATTATGATGAGAAAACAAACTTTGTTAAACTGAGATAATACAAAAAGTAGTTATCACTAAAAAAAAAAAAAGAAGAAGAAGAAGAAGAATGTATGGTTGTTTTTGGCCTCAGTGCAATGCATTTCCAGTGTAGCAAACAGTACAGTAGCTTAGCTTCAGCCCTCGGTCTTGTACAGAAGGAGAGAAATACCGCCAGACACTTCTACCTTCATTCTAATTGGCTAATGAGACAACAGGTTCTCCATATTCATTAGCGATGTCAATTCTGACATCATACTTGAAGTCACCAGCAACAACAAACACGTGAAGACTTCCTCTTTAACTATTGATGAGAGCGTAAGTGGTCCACTCTCCCCCCTTTACTTCCTGACTGTTATTTCAGCTGCCGACGGGCAGAGAGTCGGCTCTCCCCCCTCGCCAATCTGCCGTGATGTATTATTAAACACCACATGTGGTCGACGGTCGAGAGCCGTATCGCGTTTTGGTATTTTTTGTGGCCAGGGATTTGCACAAATGTGTCGGCCCACTTCGGCAACCGCAATCCCACATCGGTGGCCCGGCGAGGAGAACAGTGGCCTCAGTCACTCCTCATGAAGCTGGGCTGTGATTCGGATTCCTCCCTGGAAGGAGAGCGGCGGCGTGGGGAGGCTTTCATTTAGCAGACACGACATGCCAAGACCAAGCTGGAGCTCCACAAGTGTCAACCATGCTGCATCAAATATCAACGCTTACCCCACCGTGGCACGAATCAGTGAATTTTAAAACCAGCGCAGCCTCAGGAGCAAACTGTGCACTCCTTCACTGCAATTTTCTTTCTTTTTTTTCTGCATATTCGCTCAGACTTAAACCTTAAGCACTCAGTTCTGTGTCTTGGTTTCCTTTGTCTCAACAGCAAATGTGAGGATAAACCCAAACTAAGCCTAAAATGTCTCATTTCCATCAGATGGACGGATTCACTTCTGGCTCACAGGGATTATATCTCTCAACATAAAATCTGCTTGCATCATATTTTTTTTAAAATTATTATTATGACTGATGGACCCCCGCCTGTTGGACGGACTCCTGATACTGCCTTTCATGGCTGAGATGTGTGCCAAACACATCCTATTTTCAAGGAAATCCAACCCCCCTGGAGAAGGGCTGGTTTACATTAAAAAAGGGGGCAACATGGCAAGTCAACCTTTTGGGAAAGCGGCTCAAGATTTTCTTTCCAGGCAGTGGCCGAAGCCAAAGCCATCAGACACGTCAAGTTTGCAGAGGGTTGCACAATGGAACTTACCCAGCATTGTTGTGCTTGTGGGCTCCGCAAACAGTGGAATAAGCAGGAGGTAGATGAGGTAGATGAAGGACAGGGCATTGTACCTGAAGAGGCAAGCTGCAGACACAGAGTCAAAAAAAAAAGCAGAATTAACAGCAAATCCATTACGAAGCAACAACAAACAAGACCAATTTAGCAGCGTCTTTAATGCCCTGTGGTTGTTACATAACATTCAACAATTAATCAAGAGCAGAAGCTGGCAGCGGTAACGCGCTACGCAGTCGGGAGTCAGCGACATAAACCGTAGTCGAGTTTGAGGGAAACATGCGGTGGAGCTCATTAAAATGTTCCCGGTGGTTGTGGAGAGCCAGGACATTTATGCAAGCAGACTTTACACACTCAAGCTTGACTGTCTCTTTCCCCCGGCCTCCGTCTCAACAAGAGGCTGACTTTAATTACGCTGCACGCAGGGGTGAGTGACAACTGTTTGGAAGTGCAACAATCACACAGTAGCCGTCCTGCGGCTGAGCGAGAAGTCTGACTGACTGGAGAGTCAGGGGTCGGCTCCGGCTCCAGAAGGCAGGTCCGTATAGGACGTGAAGAGGGTGTCAGTGAACTGTTTGTTGGTTTGTATATCATGTTATATTTCACAAGAATCACAAAATGGTTTAAAACTGTCACTTTAAACAAAAGATAACATTGAAGTACTTTACTGATTGACACAATGGTCAAACACTTTTCAAATCACAAGGAAAAAATTGCTTTATTATAGTATTATAACTATAGTATTATAGTTTATAGTATTGTTGTTGTTATTTTTCGTTTACCATACATTTTAATCTAAATAGTTTTTTTTACTATGTGTGATGTCACTGCAGATATGACACAGGATTTGAATTTTTCTCAGAGATTAGATTTTTAACAACCAAATTTCTTGGATTTTTTTTTGCATACATATACAAATACATAAACGTAACACAAAAAGTAAGGAAATTTGTGGTTGGTAGATTATTTCTTTGTTGTAACAGTGCTTCTTGGAAATAAATCTTATATCATTGGGAAGCCTTTTTATTCTTGGTCTCTTCATGGTGCCAGGAACATGCATTTGTGCGGTGAGCAGCAGAGCTGAGTATCTGGGTTGCGCGGCCCAGAAAAATAATGACAAATCTTTTCTGCCAAGTCAAAGAAGCAAACACAAATTTCAAATGACAAATTTCCTTACTTTTTGTGGTGTGTACATATGCACATTACATCTACATATATATATGTATATGTATATATATATATATATATATATATATATATACATATATATATATATATATATATATATATATATATATATATATATATGTATATATATATATATACATATATATATGTATATATATATATACATTTACATATATATACATACCGTTTATGTGACTTTATTACTGCAACAATTAGTCAATCATTTAAAGACTGATTATTTAGAAATTAAAAATGAGTCAATAAAAACATGGTCAATGATTTGACAGACAAGAAAGAACAAAAACTGTCCACTGCTGTGGATAGTTTGAAGCGTACCACATTGTTTCAGCATTTCAGATGTGTCACTACACCTCACCAGATTACATAACCTTGCCACATGCACACACATACATACACACACTCCCTCTTAAGGCACAAAGGAAGTCTTTGGAGGCCGTGATGAAAGTTAAAGGGCTTAAGTGCAAAATGACTTCCAAAAAGCATTGATTGATGTATTGATCTGTAACACACCTCACTTCCCAGAGCCGGACTGACCAAGTGGCCTGTTTGGAGCTTTTACCAGTTAAACAGCCAACATCACCTGACTGAACATTGATTAATCTGTTCCAAATAAGCACACAAAAGAAGCCTGAAAGCTAATTGCACCCCTTAAAATCTGAGCATTTCAAATCAGACCATAGAATGCTTTTTTCCCTCAAATATATTTTTATCTGGTTTACTTTGGGCCCACTTAAAGCACGTGACACACATCCTAATACCAAACATTCTCAGGTCAAGAGGAAGTGCAGCATCGGAGGGAGAGGACACTGTAACCTTGTACAAAATGCGAACCCACACAGGTTGACCTTTTAAATTTCTTTTACAGGGTTAAATCAACAAGCACATATTTTACAAGCCGGTCTGCCGTGTGAGCTGTCATCTCAGTCCTTGGATATCGCCGCGTTTGAGGGTTTTTGAACGCCTGAAAAATGACACTTAACTGCTGAAAACTTCACTTTTATTTATCTTTGCACTGTCAAAGGAGCTATTCATTGACATTTGACTTGGCTCTGACTTTCCCCCTGCTGCGGAGCCTTTCTTTGTGCACAGATACAGAGCCATGAAAACTAACAAAAGTTATCAGGTGACATGAAGGGGTCGTAATCTCCGAGTAAACCACAAACATCGGCTGGTTATCTTGCACTGTGTAATGGCGCATGACTTAACATGTCCAAACTGTGAAAAAAAGAAATAACAACGAATCCTGAAAGTGTTCAGACATTCCAGGCAGAGCGGTTTAGCCATCAATAATTCACTTCAACCATACAGTTACGTGCCGCCTCGTGCACCCATTCTGCAGCTGCAAAATGTTGTAGCTTTTAACAAGTGCCTTTGCACCTTTACTGTGTAGTGACAACATGACTGTGTCTGACTCTCCCTGCTGATGGCCAGCAGACAGTTGGATGCTGTCTCACTGACCACTGGCCTCCCCGGTACATGACTCACCAGTGGATAATTTTTTTTTTACGTAAGTCATGAAAATAAACCAGCACTGTTTTCAGACTTCATATTACAGCAAAAGTCCCCAGTGATGTCCAAATCAGCCCACCGTCGCCTTCTCACAGATATTAGATCAACCGAAGACCAAACACATATAGAAAAGTGAACGTAAACTGACTCCAGAGTTGTAGCCCAAAAATGTAAATGAATTGAAAAGATAAGGCGGTGTGGTACGGCCTGACCAGCACTGATAAGACAGGAATTCAAAGCCCTGGTCCAAAAAAAAAATTAGGACTTTGAGTGTGTTGGATGTCCAGAAGAATGTTTTAGTTGAAAGATGGAAAATCTAAAATAAAATTACATTGACTTGAACTTTAAACAGCCACACTCGCAGTTTAAACAGAAAATTGAAAGAAAAAATAGAATGTTTGGGGTTTTCTGTTCTGCTTGAAGTCAATGTACATATTTCGTGCTTATCTGTCATGCTGACTCCAGAATTACAGGCGTCAAGTTTTGACGTGAAAGTAAGATCTATCTTTTCAGTTTTACAAAATACATTTATTAATTATGCATTTCATTTTGTCTATCAGTTTCTGTACAGCTCTCGTCTGAAGTATTACGCGTACTCTGTCTTTTACACATTAAATCCTGGATTTGATTAAATTTTGGGGGCTTTGAAAATCTTATTTTATCCCAACAACTAATTTCATAGCGTTGCAGTGGTTTCACCTTTACCTAATCCCAAGATTGTTTCACATTTGTCGAATCCCACATGCAGCTCCATGTGTTCAGATCTCTTCCATCCAATTGAAGCATTTAATGCAGCAGCTTCCAGGACCTCGGCATCTGCCTGTCTGTTGTCAGTCTGCTGCAGCCATTCTGACAAAACAAAAGCTGACCCGCAAACACCTCCAGACCGCTGACACACATCTAATATCTGATATCACATTTGGTGTGAGTGCACACTCGTAATATTGCTCAAACTCAGCCAGTAAACACATAAACAACAAACGGCTTGTTTGAACTGCGGTTGTGTGCAAATTTGAGTGTGCGTGTCTGAGTGTGTATGTGTGTTTGTCTGAGTGTGTATGGTAGGGGGGAACTGTGTACACACGGGTGCAGCAGTTCTGTGCTTTTCAATAGAGGTGCTGTCAGATGGCCAACAGGAAACACAGTCTCTGTAACATCAGCGGACGAGTCTTTCTCAGGGAGAGGAGAGGAGCGACGGGGTGCAACATATATTACAGTGCTGGATGTTTAAAGTAAGGCCGGTGTAGGTGTCGGATAACATGAGCTGTGCTGCACTGCGTTTCCTCTCCGTACATTCAGCGACAGCATTCCCCTTTTTTGTTTTGTCTACCAAATTCTGTGCACAAGGGAGGAGGAAAATGTGAAAATATGAAGTCTGCAAAGAATTAAATCTGGCAATTCTGTGGCCGCCCAGAATCAAACAATGATCTGCTTTACACTGATTGCGTGCTGATGGGTTGATGGTTATTGATTTGCACTAAACCCATTTTGTTTTAATTAAAATGAGCTCTCAAGTAGCCAAAACAGAAAGAAAAAAAAGTAGGAAAGCAGCTCATCAAGCGCTGCTGATGACAGAGGACTCCTCTCATCCCTCACGCCGTCTGGTCCCCTATACCGTCCTTCCCTTCTTTCCACTTTACATTTCCTTCATCCTGTCCACTCCTGTGTGCAATGCTTATTGGTGTGTGTGTGGTGAATGACAAGTGCTGCTTTGCACTTTGAAAAAACATAAAATATTAAAGGTATGTTTACGATAAAAGGAAAGCCATTCTTCTCTCCCTCACAACCACATTATTAATTCATACTGTTAAAACGACTTTCCACGAATTAATGGAGGCAATGCATGGCCCTGCGATTGCCTTTTGGAAATAAAGGGGGCGTCGGGCTGTCAAGTGATGCATTATGGTGATACTTAGTGGGTCTTATCTATAGAAAGCATGCTGTTAGTTTTTAAAGTACCTACGCAGCCACCGTGGTGGAACCACAGCGGCAGTTAGGCGCTCATCGTTTCCCCACTTGTGGGCTACCGCAGAGTTAAAACGCAAAGTAAATTGCATTTAATGGAGGCGTGACCAAAACCTCAGGCTTTACAAATTAGAAAGCAGCACTGAAATAAGCAAAACTCCTGATTTAAGATCCCAACGCTAAGATTTGATTTTGTTGCTTTACGCAAAGAAAAGTCTCTCTTAGGCTCCATAAAAGCTGCCAAGGTTGACTGTGAGTCATCTCTTGGAAATGCACCGCAGAGGAGGAGCAAACACAACTTTCACCAACACAGGAACCATAACTCAATCTGTGCAGAGCACTTTAGTTAATCTTTTTAAAAATGTGGATCATCCCCACCCACCCCCAACAAAAAAAAAAAGGTATCTCACAATAAAGGAAACAAGGAGAGTGTGAGAGAGGTATGAAAGTTTGAAAGCACTGCGGACAAGGACCGAACGTCCAGTCAGCAGCTTGGTGATCAATAACTCCGGCGATAAGCAGAAACCACACCAGCAACAAAGAAAAACCACAGAAGTTGCTCTACAATTCATAACTCCCAATTTACTAATTAACCACAAATGGGCCGACGTCACGCGGGTATCAATAAACTGCTGTGTGATTTGTTACTTTTGTTGCAATTTAAATTTTTAAAGAGAAAGAAAGGATTGGTTATATTTGAAAGGTTAGACATTAAATGTGAAACATCCTCAATATATCACAGTAAGAGTGGAAGACTAAGTAACATTTTGACCTTGTTTCCAGCTTAAATTCATAAAGCACTGACAAAACAGTGGAGTGATTCCTCAACTGTCACAATGCATCAGGCTTTAAAACCGATTGTGGAATTGACCTCCCACAAAAAAAAAAATTAAAAAAAAAAAAAAAGAAGAAGAAGAAGTAAGAAGTTAATAATCAAAAAGTAAGACACAGATACAAATTTACTTTTAGTTACAAGATAATATCTAGAAAAGGTAGGAGGTGCGCATGTGACCATGGACTCAACACGGAAATCATATTCCAGAAAGGGCCGTAAAGTAAAAAGTGTCATGAAAGAGGAAGATGACTCTCACCGGCTGCGAGACACACTGGCAGCAGCAGCCTGAAGACCAGCCCGCACACCACTTCAGAGGCCATGGCTCCGGGCAGCCAGTGATGGTTCCAGGTGACAGTAGCTGAGGACAGTCTCTCTAGCGGCTCTCTGGCATCCCAAAGTCGAACCCCCCACTGCCGTCACACCGCTGCGCTCCTCCGAACGGCCACATCCGCTCCCCGGGATGGCACCTGGTGTCCGGTGGTTAGTCCACGGTGGACGATGGAGCATTTCCCGACCCTCCGCACGGCGGGCATCTCAGTGGGAGGCGGTGTGATCGGGATGGACCGGAGTCATGCTGGCTGCTCTCTGCTGCGGTGCGACCGACTCAGGTGCGCGCAACAGCGGCGGCGCCGCGGCGGCGCGTAAAAGAGAGCAAAGAGCGCCAACAAGTCCTCGACTCTGACGAAGTTTTATCTTAACTGAAGTTGCAGAAGCCCTTTTCAACGTGACTCGCCTTGTGAGCTGCGACAGAGTCCAGGGCGCTCTTCCCGGTCGCTCGCCTCCGCCAAATTTGACTTTGTGACTTGTGATGTGTGGAGCGTTTGCGCCGAGAGGAGACTACAGGACGGCGCTGTGATTGAACTGAGGGTAATCCAATAAAAAGTCTTGGTCTGGCTACCGGTCCTGCCTCCTATGGTAATTGGAAGTCAGAGGTGGGACGGAGAGGTGGACGCAAATACCTCGACTTATAAATGATAGAGGGTTCGGAATTTCACAACTTCGTTTCGGCTAAACGAATGACTCATCTATGTATTGTGTTACCTCGACTACAAACCTCTCGGAGGGTATGCAAGGTCCAGAACGATTGTTTTTAATTTAATGTGATTGTTTTCTCTAATCACTGTCTCTTTTTGGATTTCCTGCCCGATTGCCGAGAAACAGCGGCCCCTATCAGTTAAAAACGCACAACAGTGTTTTATTGGGTATTTTCCATTTTCCCCACATCAATCAGTTATTAATCTATACAATTTTATATACACCAGATGGTCCCATTATATGACTCAATTAAAAAAAAACAAAAAAAAAAAACAGATTCACAGTTTCTCGAACATTTAAAATGCTAAATATCAGCTCGTCTCCGTCCTTTTCATCAGAACCATTGCAAGCTGGTCACAAAGCACCACAATGCCATCATACAAGCCAAAGATCGATTTCAGCAGGTTGTTGCCGGTTTGCCACTAATTTTCTATTTCAGGAAGAAGAAGAAGAAGAAGAAGAAGAAGAAGAAGAAGAAGAAGAAGAAGAAGACGACGACGACGACGACGACGACGACGACGACGACAGTAGTAGTAGTAGTAGTAGTAGTAGTAATAATAATAATAATAATAATAATAATAATAATAATAATAATAATAATAATAATAATAACATTTTTCCTTTTATAACAAGCTTATGCAACATATTTGTTGCTTATATACAGCTGCATTTTTATAGTCATCTTAAAATGTTTATTTCTATGTTAACACACTTTACTCACTTCTATGTTTACACATCTCATTTTAACATTGATTTATCTCATGTATCTAGGGTGAAACCCGAGCCATTCCCTTGTGAAGCAGACTTGCAGGTTTACTTCACAGTTATCAGTACATGAGCCGAATGACTGACGTTCACAACACAGGCTACTTGAAAAGAGAAGAAAAGAGGTCCTGTTTGTAATGACTCATTGCTTGGTCTGATTGCCAAAATGGCTTTGGTTTATGAAAATAGGAAAGAAAATAAACAGTCTCTGATGGAAGAAATTACATTGGGGAGGGGGGGCGATAAACATGAACTCTGCCAGCTTCTACCCCTGAAGAGTCCCACTGCCCAGGAGGAGCTGCACTGTGACTGGGCATGTGGAAGAAGTCAGAGTCACCCGGGAGGCCGTGAACCAGCCGTAATCAATAAGCCACCTCCAAACATGTCAGGCCTCAATTTGTCCCTGCTGTTTAAAGTCAGCCCTTCAGATGAATGTGAATCTTAAGCAACTTCTGTCTTTGATCCATTATTCATCCCGTTCTTGAGAGGGAGCTATTGACAAGCTCTGGTGCCAAATGGATGCTGCAGTTTTACGCACTAAACAGAAATGGTTAAGCTGGTACAGTTAATCCTGATTGGTCAGCCTCCATCTAATTCCTGATTTATTCATTTATTTATTTATTTTTTTAAAAAGCAGGATGAACCAACAAGCTTTAACCTTCCAATGTGCTGCTTTCAAAGCCCGCAGTCACACAGTCAGTTTAATAATAAAAAAAAATAATTTCTTAAAGGAGGGACACAGTGGTCAAGGAATTTAACATGTTTTTGTTTTGTTTTTTCAAAATAGAAATAACAATAATGTTAATAAAATAAGTGCTTTGGGTATCATTATGACATTCAGGCCTAATCACCTGAGGCCAAAAAATATTCATGTGAATGTCCTTGGAACTGTGTCTAAATGCAGAACATGTTGTAATTTCACTGGAGAATCAACACTGGCAGGTTGCTGCATCCTCTGCTAAGAATAAAACACAAGTGCAAATGAGATTAACGTCCAGATTGCTCCAGTATTGACCGGCAAGTGAAATCCACACTCTGTGTGTGTGTGTGTGTGTGTGTGTGTGTGTGTGTGTGTGTGTGTGTGTGTGTGTGTGTGTGTGTGTGTGTGTGTGTTCAATATTTACATGGATGCACTTTCCATGCACTCTAAAGGTGTCTCTGCTTAAGTGGGCTTTTTACTCTCTTTCTGTGGTCGCTGTGGGAAACATTGGCCCTTTCACAATTTAGACGGCTCAACCATCACATGGATGTAACTCATGTTCAGAGCATATAAGTCTTAACTGCTGACCTGGGCGCTTAGACTGTTTGTGTTGCACACCATCATTTTGTTCGTATTTGCAACAAGCGAGTGGTGATCAGACTTACTTTAAATTTGACTAAATCAAAAAGATGTGTCCGCCCCTCACCAGATATCAAACTGTGGCACAGTATACACTGCAACAGCAGACCCAGCTCACATGCTTCCACTTAACCGTGTGGTTACTGGATCACTCTCATTTCAACTCTCGAGACTTTCTCACCCATCCTGCCAGCGTCCAATAGAACGTGCCTGAATCAGGAAAAGCAGGGAGCAACCGCTGCATGTCCCCTCAAGCCACAGAAGAAAGAAATACAAAAAGCTTCTGTCTTCGAGCTGCAGTTGAGGCAGTTAAATCAGAAATAGATTACCCCCACCTCCACCCCATCAGAGCTAAGTAATGCCAAGTCCAGGGATCACTCACCAATAGTTGCCTCAGCTCTATATCCGTATGGAAGAGAAAAACTTTAGGGGCTATTTCATGGTACAATATAAAGAAGGATAATGGCATTGACTAAGTGATGAGAGTGATTGTAGTTTATGTTTAGTGGCATCATCAAGACTCTTCAATACTGCCTTGACATTAGGCAGGAAGGCCTAATGCACCAATGCATCAATTTAGGATGTCAGTCTTATTACAAAGCGCTAATTAAAGAGCGGCCCTATGCGGCAATGTAAGTTTGGGGTGGTACGTGCTGCTGAAGGAATGTCAGAGGAGGGCAGATGTTAGCCTTTGGCACAGCAACGGCGATGTCAGAGGGCAGTTTTGCAGCAGACAACAGCTCCCTGTGTTCCGGGACACAATGCAGTTCCTCTGCTCTCATAGAAAACAGAGACGGCCTCTTGGTGAGGGGGAGCTTTGACCGCCACTAAAGTACAGTTTGATTCATTAAGTTCACAAGTTAATGTCTTTTTAGACCCAGATTCAAAACTGTGTGGCCGGTGATTATCTTGATTTTCATCTTGCACACCAGGTCAGGTTTGTTTTGTGAAGGCAGTAAATGCAGACTAATAAATTATTTGAGGTTAACAACCTCTGGGAACAACCTCCCCATCCTTGCTGTCACATAGATCATCATTTTCAGAGTCATGATTCAGTGTTTGCTCAGAGAGGCTTAAACAGCAACTCCACGGCACGCTTTGGATACACAGTCAGTGATGGTGCATGCACTGGCTTTGTACATCTAGAAAGATTGTCAATTCCATTTTTAGTCAGTTAATCCCTGATTTTTGAAAACATTTGATTTCAAAAAACATTTTAAAAAAAGTGTTTAACTTTCAAGCATGAAGCTAGGATGATGTTGAGTCTTCAGCAAGGCACCTTTAGATAAATACCGGAACTTTTATTTAAGGCAGAGCTATTTAAGTCAATGTAATTTTTTATTACAGCTGGGTAAAACATACGTCAGATCAGATCTGTAAAGTAAGTATTGAAGCTGTTACACGTTAAGAGTTATTTTACTGGTCTTAAAATGTAACATGTAAGTTTTACTTTTGCTTAAACAACACAACACCATGAAGAAGAAATACATTAAATTGAGCTCTTTATTTCAAAAAATGTTCCTGTACCATTATGTGATTGCACTATATTAAAAGCAAATTAATGAAAATGTCTCAATGAAAATGCACTTCAAAAATTAAGAAATGATTGTAAGGCTAGACATGCCTGTTTTTGTTAGTTATTCTGTTTAAAGAAAATAATGCTTTCTGAATATGATCTATATCACAAGCATATCTATTGAAATTTAAACATTTCAAACAAATTCAAACTCTAATTTGGCTGTGGGTGTAAGTGCGACTGCACATGGTTGTTTGTCTTTCAATGTGGCCCTGTAATAAACTGCCGACTTGTCAAGACTGTACCTTGCAGTCCCACAACAGCAGCAATAGACTCCTGCACACGCCCACAACCATGCATGCAGGAGAAAAAACAAATCAATGAATGAATGAATTTAGTAGTATAATGTATGATTCTGATATTTCAAACAATACTAATAATGCTCTGATGCCCCACATTGATCTCATTTCCTTCCCAAAGCTGTGATGCAAGGGTAAAATCATAAAACCCTGAGTAGCTCACCATTAATGTCAACTGTAGAGAGATTGTGGCAAAAGAAAATAAAGCCTCCTCCTCACACATGGACGTTGCCTCTCAAAGAATATGAATACATATTATTTACTAATGGAAATACAACCTTTTTGTGTATATTTGTGGAACTGAAAACCTACATGTGACAAATTTAAGTTAATTCAAAAACATTGTTTAAGTTTCACATCTAGGCTATAATTTAAAACTTTAACTTTGAGATAAATAGTAATTAGCAGTATTTTTTTTTCTAGATTGCAGTCAATTTAGAGAGAATATATGTGTAAAGTTATGGATAATGAATAATCATGAATAATGAATGAATTGTCAAGATGTGAATTTGTGCTTCATTGCAAAAGGTTAGTTTGGGATAAACTACGGTTGGAAAAAGCGGAAGACAAACAGCCCTGGTAAAACCCACCTGCAATCTCTCCATGCATTACCACAGCAAAAATCCCATCTGATCTGCACTGAGCAGCTTTTACAGTGCAGCAGCGCAGCATCACCATCATCAGGAGAACGACCATAACTGGGAGATGGGTTACACATCAAATACCCACTGGTGAGTGATTTATCTTATATTCCTGTTGAAGGTTCATTAGCTGCCTAATGCACATCTAATCTAAATCCGTCTGACATCATTAAAAGTACAAACGAAGCTCTCAAAAAGTCGGACCTTGTCCAAATCGAGTCCCACCCTGTGATATGTTGATAACCTTGTTAAGAGCTGCACATTATCCACAAGAAACTTACATAATCATCAGGTTCCACATTAGATTTAATGCGATTGTAACGGGGTACTGAGTACATTAGGTGAAAGTTTCCTGCTGACACTGCAAAATCAGACCCACATCTCGACCCATTTTAATTAAGACACTTGCTTATTGATCACTGTGGTGAAAGCTGAAAGGAGTTATCAAAAGTTTTTTATTTTTTAATGTAACACCAAAGTTAGTCATTTATATTCATTATTTTTGTAGTGTAATTTTAACTAAAATGCCACCTTATGAAAAAAGGTTGTCGGAATATTTTCTAGATTAGTTTTAACCGAGCGTTTGTGACATTTAGTCACGTTGTAATAGCAGCAGGTGCCGGCAGGGGGAGCACGCGCTTAGCTCTCTGACACAGACCAGACAACATGGCGTCAGCAGCTCCGCTGATGTTTTGTTTGGCATCATTTTCAATTCAAATTAGTGCCTCCAGTTTTTTGACTGAGCCCTGTTACAAACCAATCAGTGATGGTCGGCCGGATTCTGTCAAGTAAGAGTGAAAATTGTGTTTATTACTGTTTTGATCGCAGATCGTTTATCTGCGCTACTTTATAGGAAGGAGTGGCGACGTGACGTTACATGTAATAAAAACAACAACAGCAACAACAACAACAACAACAACAACAACATTTTAATAATAAGCGGTAAATCGATGGTTATTGTTGGTGTATTTAAATATTCATGTCAGTCGCTATTCACAGTCGTAACCACGGCACTGCTCGGCCAGTGGCTAAACCGTTTCCATGACTGTGTTAGCTTGGGTCTGTTTTATTATTATTCTGCGTGTTGACGTGACTTGGTAGAAGGCGTCTTAGTTAATGTATAACTTATGGCCAATGTCTCGACTCTGCACCAACAACTAGCCTTAGATATTAACCGTAATATGCCGCATTTAACAGCAGTAAGGCTCCAGTAGTAATAAAGAATAATAAGCAGTACTTGATGTAAGAGAAGCCGCATTAACCAATAATAGGACTTACATTAAAGAAGTCAAATGATGTTTTAATCTACGTGAAGGCGTTGGGTGTTACATTTTTCTTTTTACTTTTTCAAAGGTCTCAAATGACTCATCTGTCTATTTATTTATTTATTTATTTATTTATTTATTATCAGTTATCCTGCTCCGTTTAAACAAATCAGTTGATTTATGTTATTTTTGTGTCCTGCAATTTTTTCCCTGTTTTCTTCTATAGTTTTTTATTATTGTATTAATGACTTGCTTATTCTAATCATTTAGATTTTTCTAGACATTTCATAAAGGCACAGTTATATTTGCGAGTCTCACAGTTCACTTATTGCAGGACACGGGCTCGCCCACATGAGTACGTGAATGTGTCAGAGCTGCCTGCATCCTGGGACTGGAGGAACATCAAGGGCAAGAACTATGTGAGCACCACACGTAACCAGCACATCCCTCAATACTGTGGCTCTTGCTGGGCCATGGGATCCACCAGTGCACTAGCAGGTGAGCTCACCAAAATTATGGCTGGGACATAAAGTGATAGATAGCAGATTGGAGTATTGCAAAAGTTCTCCCACACATTGTGTGCTGATGATTTTTGGTTTTGCAGCTTATTGTCCAAGAGCGGCGTGGTAGAGTCAACATGAAAACTATCTCACCTGCAGAGTGAGATTGTATTATCTGTTTTTATTTTTCACTCGTCCAGACCGCATCAACATCAAGCGAGGAGGGGCGTGGCCATCAGCCTATCTGTCAGTCCAGAACGTGATCGACTGCGGGGGGGCGGGCTCCTGTTATGGAGGGGATCATCTGGGAGTCTACGCTTACGCACACAAGACAGGCATCCCTGATGAGACCTGCAACAACTACCAGGCTAAGAACCA
Organism: Nelusetta ayraudi; assembly: GCF_046127955.1. Lineage (NCBI taxonomy): Eukaryota > Metazoa > Chordata > Actinopteri > Tetraodontiformes > Monacanthidae > Nelusetta > Nelusetta ayraudi. The sequence continues at coordinate 19,570,709 of NW_027466061.1, read as the reverse complement.
AAGTAAGCATGCACATCATGGCAAAGTGTGTGCACGTGAATGCAGTTTGGCACGTCCCCAAATTGAAGGCATATCAGTAGCAGCATCAGAGACAATCATTTATTGTTTTAAACTTTAGCAGGTTATAGAACAAAAAGGCTCTTTGCTAACGTGAATCATGTGCCAAGCCGTGTATAGTTCTGCTGTCTGTGCCATTACAAGTTTGTCAGTTTTGATCATTGATGAATTGTTTTAAAACAAACTGAAATAAAACAAACAAACATTGCTCTGTATATGTTAATGGGTCACCTCTCGTGTGTGTTCCAGAGTGCGAGCAGTTCAACCAGTGCGGCACGTGCTCCTTCTTTCAGTCGTGCGCTGTGGTGAAGAACTACACGGTGTTGAAAGTGGGCGACTACGGAAAAGTGTCGGGGAGAGACAGAATGAAAGCAGAGATCTACACCAATGGGCCCATCAGGTAGAGCAAATCGTTCTCCGCCATCCTCCCTGAATACCCATTCACCCAGCTACACTCTCCCTGTGTGAAAGAAAGTTTCAGCCTGAAGTTTCCAAAGCAGTCTTTAAACCATAATGACATTTTTATGACTAAATCCATTTTTGATAACTCTCTAAAACCTTACTTTGGAACAGCTCACTGTGTAATTTCTCTACACTAATAACACAGTTATGAATTTATCATGAAGGTATGTGGTTTTTTCCCCCCCATAATATTTAACAAGGAACTCATCTCTGTGTCACATATGAGTTTACTGCTGCAGCTCTTCTCCTCCTGTTCATAGTTTAGTGTTTATGGAAGCTGTCCTTCCCTTGTTTCATTTTTGAAAAAGCCCTGTGGAAATCTTTTGGAATACAAGTGCCAGCATTTTATTTTTTAATTTTTTAATTTTTTTAATTAAACTTTTAATTTTTTTTACCAGTTGTCTCTCGTGATGAATGACATCAATAAAATGTTTAAAAGCCCATGAGAGTGTGCAGCTGTAAGACACCCATCGCCACTTTGCAGAGATTTTGAAGCAAGATAGAAATGTTGGAAATGTTTTTTGTTAAAATAATAAAAAGGGCTTTGCTAGAAGTAAAGACTTAAAAGTGTTGACTGTTGCACATTTCAACAGGAAGCAGCATTTCTCACCCCACTCACCACGTGTAACTAATGGCTCGATCTGGAACTTGTACAGTGAGGATTTTACAATATCCTGTTGTGCAGTAAAGTTCCCCAGTTTCCCTTTTAGAAACTCAGCCTCAGTGGACATTTTTGTCCTTTCTCTAGATTTGATTCACATGTGAGTGGGCGGAAAAGAGACGCAAAGGCATGCCATTTTTTTCCTACCTTTTTTGTTCTCTTTGTCCAGAATAAATGCTCTCTGCTGACTTTAAAGTGCAAGCTTTAGTGCTGTAATAGTCAAAAATGGTGCTGAGGATAATAGGCTGGTTCTGCCTAAAAGATAGGACACAGTCAACAAAAGCTGAGCTCATCGGAAAGTTACACAATTGCATTTTTAAAAAAAAAATAAAAAACATAACAGGAAGAGAACATGGATAGATCACCCAATGATTCCCGGGATGTGACAATCACTGGGACGTGAAAGAAAGTCATTTGTTCATGATTGCCTCTCTGCTGTCTCTCAGTTGTGCCCTGATGGCCACCAGCGGCTTGGAGAAATACTCTGGGGGTATCTTCTCAGAGCTTCACCTACTGTCACTGCCCAATCACATTGTGTCCGTGGCCGGCTGGGGCGTGACCGAGGACGGCACAGAGTACTGGGTGGTCAGGAACTCCTGGGGGGAGTTTTGGGTCAGTGTCCGCCACACAACCTCTAAGTCAGACCAAATTCTACTCTGTATCAACCTGTTACACACTTCATTGCTCTTTCCTGAAGCTTTTTCAAGGTGAGACATTTCAAGGACATCCTGCTGTCGCTCTGTATTTTCCAGGGAGAACATGGCTGGGCGAGAATCGTCACCAGTGCCTTTAGAGGATGGAAAGGACATTGGTTTAACCTCGGCATTGAGAACAGCTGTGCATACGGAGACCCAGTAGTCACGGACACTTCATGATGGACTCTTGAAAGAAAAGAGGGAGAAAGTGCAACGTTTTTGCCAATCATGCTGAAATTTTGAGCTAAAAATCTGCCGAACTTTAAGAGTGCAATGAATGTGTGAACTTAAGGGAGAGTTCAGCCAAAATTGTAGCCGCCTTTTAGTCTTTTCAATGTTAATGATGTTCCCGCCTAAATGGAAAAGCCAAATCCTCCTCTGGTTTTGAGTTTAAAGACATCTGCCTTCACTGACATGACAGTTGTGCAGGGGTGAATTTCAACTCTCTACTTTTAAACTGAATATGCACAAGACATCATTTTCAGTTTTACAATGCTTATTGTTTTTTATTTTTGCACAAAATGTGTTCATCTGTGATTTTCAGGAATCTTCAGTCAGCTGTGAAGAGCCATGCTTTCTGCCACTTGCGAAAGCTAATCTGTTTGATTGTTTTGGAGGATGCAATGGGATGAAAGGACATTCACTAAAAAATGATTTCAAAGACAAGTGATGCATTAAAGATGAAATAAACTTTAATTTGGAAAAGGTTTGTGACTACAATTGAAATGAGTTCCAGTTAATATTGGCTTTAGGAGAATTTCCACATTCTAATAGTTGTTTTTGTTTTTTGATATTTCAAAACAAAACCAATAATTTATTACACAGTTTATAGATTAAAACAAATCCGAGCACAATCAGTTTTTTTTATTTATTTATTTATTTTTTGTTAATTTTTGGAATACTTAAAAAATTCTGCATGCAAAACCTGCAGGGGCTGCCTGCAGTTTCATTATACTTGAAACGTCCAGGCTGCTGAATATTTTTTTACAATGCAAAAAAAAAAAAAGTTTTAATTTCCTGTGTCACTCATTAACAGGTTAACACCTCAAAGCGTCACAAACAGCTTGCAGTCATTTCCCGGAGAGATCTAGCACACTATAATAGGCCCACCTCTTTATTCGTATGTATATAGCATATATATGTATATATATTTTTTATATATATATATATATATATATATATATATATATATATATATATATATATATATATATATATATATATCAAACCATTATTTTCTAGGGTTGGCCCACCGGTATTATACAAATCCCAGAATCCTCTGCTCAATCAGGACAGGACGCTCATTGAAGGATATTATTATAGGTAATTGGTTTACTGTTATTATTGTATTTGCCCATGGGGAAAGGGTTACTGTAAATCAGAAGGCTCCCAATAAAAAAGAGGCGTACGATTTTTTATTTATTTTGAAGTTTGTTTGTTTTTTCCGGTTATTTTTTTAAAACGTTATTTATTGTATAATATTACGCTTTGCTTGATCCATATTTAGTTTTGAAGCAAAAACATGTCTGGGTCTCCATATGAAAAGCTTCGCTGTTTTATGTGGAGGAAGATTATTTCAACAAATATCATTTCAAATTTTGGCCCACTGTGTTTGAGATTGACACGCCTGTCCTAACGCGCTGTCACGTGTCAGTGTCGCCGCCTGGTGGCGCTGCTGCTTTCAGCGGCAGCAGAATGGTTGTCGATCGGCCCGCTGGAGCTCTGGAAATATTTGTCTGCTGAGCCGTCAGAGGCGTAAGCACGTGTGAGAACCAACAGGTCGAACGAGTCGGTGCACCGGGTGCACAACATAACTACAATAGTTGCACTGAGTATGAGTGTCAGCCTCCCCACTCCCTGAGCCCACACACAGTCTGCCGCCCCGCTGTTCATTAGATTTCTAATCACTTGATCTCATTTGTCCAATCGCGATTGGCTCGCCGCCATTCATTTGTTTTGTGGTGGAAGGAAGCGGCGGCGCTGTTCCATCACCTGCTGACGGCTCTCGGTCGTTAATATTCACAGTTTAATAGAGCAGTAATAACAGTGGACTGGCAGCAGTGGAGGAATTCAAACCACTGTGTTGCTTCCTTCCACCTGTGGGTTACGCGCGCGCGCAAACACACGCACACACACACACACACACACACACACACACACACACACACACACACACACACACAGAGTTAAGCTAGCAGGGGTTAAAAGAGGAGCACCGGAAGTCAATTGAGTTTACGTTGGACTTGAACTGAAAGAATAAAAGTGATTAATTATGGATGATTCCTTTGGGGTTCATGTGAAAATGAATACGCATGGCCTTGGGAAGGGGGAGGGGTGGGAGAATGCTGAAAAACAAACGCATTACGCATAAAATGGGTGTGTAGCGCTATCTATCCTCTGATCTGTTGATGATAATGCTCTTGAATTCTTTTTTTAAAACCTTTCGATTCATACTAAACTGTGGACGCTTATTAGCTTCACTTCTTACATGTGCAAAAAAAAATTAAAAAAATGCATGTCATATTTAGTCCACCCTAAATGAATACACTTCATATTACCCTCAATCTGACACTACAGCTTGAGAATCCATAGAGAATCACACTTACACAATACATCACCTTCATGTAGGGAACCAGTTGAGCAAAATGTAGTTTCAGGAGCATTTAAATCACAATTAAGACTCAGTAACTAAGGCCACTGAGATAACACTTACAAAAAGGCGATTTTAAGAGATTCCTCACGAAGGTTTTAAGAAGTCCACCAACAGCACTCTGTGAGCTTAAACTCTTGTCCAAACTGGTCCAATAAACTGTCCATTGTTGCCATGAGATGAAAATGAAACAAACTATTGAACTATTAAGTTATTAAATAGGACGACACGGTGGCGCAGTGGTTAGTGCTGACGCCTGACAGCAAGAGGTTTGCACGGTAAACACTTACCGCCGTGAAGGCTTCACCCTTTAGCCGCTGTTTAGCGGCTAATCCAGCTTCGTACGGACCCAGCGAGGGCTGAGTTACGGCCGCAAGGCGGACCGAAGGTCCCTGGACGTTTTTTGTGCCTTCCGTATCCCCGGAAATATATTTTACTTTGTGTACTGACCGTGTTTTTGTTTTGTATTTTTGCGAGACATTTTAATAGGGCTTAGAATGATTTGGTTTCATACTGTTGACTTGGATCAAAACACTGTCCTAGCAGAGAAAATATGTACGCTGAAACGATCACTTCAGTCATAGAGTGGTTTATTATTAGACAAGAATATCTGCACAACTTACGTCCACACCAAGCACAAAGCAGGAAGAGCTCTATACAACCCATGTTACCATGCTGGCAGCGTGAACATCGCTATAAGGAGTGAAACTTGCCAGTCAAAATCGCTGCCTCTTCAGTTTCGCTGCCAGCAAACACAACACACATAACAAGCAGAGCACGGAGTTAGCGGTGGTGGCTAACAGTTCATCAACACGATTCAGCGGTTGTACGTTGCAAGTAGTCTTAAAACTAATGTTGCTTGAGGTCACAGTACACTCACAGTCCTCATACATGTTTTCAAATATTGCCGTGGCTGATTATTCTCTCGTCGTCCACCGGCCGAGTCGAGCCCGTCTCACTCCCGTTGGCGACCGGACCGGTGTTCCATCGCATCCGCATTAGGCTGAACAAACCTCCAACATTTTCTCTGTTCGTTCCACTCCGACGGTTGTGGTCTTTGATGCTTCGGTAGTCGCTCGGTATTTTTTATTTTATATTTTTTAATTTCCCTGACACCGAAAAAAACATTTTCTTGGAGCAGCGCATTGCGACATCACTTCCGGGGCAGAGCGGGGGAGGGCGGAACAGTTCTGCAAACGTCATTGCGTTCCCAGTGTTGAAAAAATCTCCGTGAACAGAGCGTTTAGAACCATGCCCAACAATTTGCAGGGCTCACGGCCAAACGCATGAACGTCATTATTTGACGATATCGAGATCGATTGACGATAGGGTTCAACATTGTAACAGTTTTTAAAGCTCAGAAAAGTGGAAAAGCATCATAGGTGCCCTTTAAGTTGAAAGTGTCTTTAATCAGGAATCAGGCAGGACATCAAGAATCAGGCAGGACAGGCTGATCAAAGGCAGGGAAGGTTGGCGACAGTCTTCAGTCTTGAGTGCAGAAAGTGTGTGTAATTCCAGCCAACTGTCAATCAAAAGGGGATTCACACTATCCAATCAGAACGCGGAATCTCAGCGCCCTGGGTTCTGAGGACCTTGGTGTGTGCTTTGTAAGATGACCGTGAATGGTTTCAGTTTTAAGTCTCTGTGGTTGAGCAGAGATCCATTCAGATTAGAATAGGTGTTCATCTCAAGTGACGTGTACTCTGCGCGCATCACTTTATTATGAAACGCCATTTCCGGAAATGTCTCCAGCTTGACGGTGGAGAAGTGGCGAAAGCTGTGATTGAGAAAGCGACACTGCTGCTGATTGCTCGGCGGTGTCTACGCAGTCACGGGGACATTTTTTCTAAAACAACTTTCTACCCAAATTTATTTATTGATTTATTTTGGCTAAAATATACAAACGCCGACCACCTTTGCCATGACCATCAACCGGCTGGAGACCTGAGGAGCTCCGCTGGAAGAGAAGATGCATCATGGACAAGTCCAGCACCACCAGTGCGCCACTTCACGGCATCCAAACCGACGAATAACAAAGACATGCTGAGGATCAGCGTCAGATGGATGGTCGCCGTGCTGCCCATTCTCGTGGTCGGAGGCTCTCTCTTCTTCTGCGAGTATCTCATCTACTTCCCCGCCATCCTCGAGTGCGCCTGGCCGAAGCTCAGCCATGCCCGGGGCGGAGAGGACCCGACGCCCGTCCGCGCTATGGTGCTGTCGGACACCCACCTCCTGGGTGCCGTCGGCGGACACTGGTTCGACAAACTGAGGAGGTATTTGTCCCTTTCACCCCGCTTGCTGTCATCCATGCACCCATCGCCGTCTCTCTCTCTCTCTCTCTCTCTCTCTCGCTCTCTCCCTCTCCCTCTCTCCCTCTCTTTTTTTTCTTGCTTCGTCTGTAACCCACCGCTGGCTGCAGCCAGAATGCGGGTGTAAACAAAACATGACAACAAATCGCGCTGACCCGCTGTGTCCGCACGCACAGGGAATGGCAGATGGAGAGGGCTTTCCAGACCGCGCTGTGGCTGCTCAGGCCCGAAATAGTATTCATCCTGGGGGACATCTTCGACGAAGGCAAGTGGAGCTCCCAGAAGGTGAGGTGCTCTCCTCCTCCGTGCAGTTTTTGGTGGTGTTGATGATGCCTATGGTGAGGGAACAGTGTGCGGATTCAGAGCAGAGGCCGGCTGCTGTCCTCCTCCTCCCCCTCTCCTCCCCCTCTCTTTTATTTTGGGAAAAACAGCATCTGCTGCAGCCTCCAGCATCCTTCACCCATTCATCCATGCATCCATCCTCTGGTTTGGAAACATGAAAGCCCCTGGGTATTCACAGTTCTCTGTCACCAGGTTTTGTCAAAAGCGAGCCAGGGAGCGAGATACACAACAATAGGGACGTGCTGAATGTGATTGTGTCACACAGCGAAGCCTTATTAAAAAACAAAACAACTAAGCTTGCTGGCTGTAAAATCCCCACCAGTCTGCCACTGTCTCGTCAGCTTCCCTATTTATTTACATGTAGTGTGTGCATTCAGGTCTTCCATTTTGCATCTTAATGGACAAAATCTGCAAACGAAAATACATTGTGTCTGTTTTGCAGCGACATATTCTTTAAAAAATAAATAAATAAATACAAATCAGTCTAGTGTGTAAATCTCCTGAACCAGGCTTGCTTATATGAAAGAAAATTGTGTCATATGCATGGTTACAAAATACGTCAGAAAATAGGTCCCATAAATACTCATTTTCACATCTTTCATTTTTCTCCTGGACCTTCGTGGATCATATGACACGATCAGTTAAAAAAAAAAAAAAATACACAAACATAACAACAACATGTCTACAGCTTTCCAGAAGAGAGTGCATTTACGATTTTGTTCAGCTGCGAACACATTCAGTTTCAGCATCCTACTAAAAATGATGCTTTGTAGTGCATCGTTGAGAAGCAAGGCTTTCTCAGAGCGCAGAACCAACACCTAACTGGGTGTGCTGTCACTGGGCAGAGAACAATATCAGTGCCCCTCGTGATGTCACAAAGGGCAGTGACGGGACCTCACATGCTGCAAAAAGTGGACCAAGCAAACTAAGTAAAGAGTTGACTTCTCATGTTTGGAGATTTTGGTTTGAAAACAGTGGTGAGTGAGTTTTGTGTGGCGCGGGACCTCCCTCCCACATTCATCCATTTACAATGACCTTTATTTGTCCGTCATTTCTCTTTACAGTTTTTAATTGAAAAAGCCTTTATATTAAAACCAGCAGATGAACCCGCTGCCAGTCATTTCATTGCTCCAGAGCAAATTAAAAGCAGCAGTGAGGAGTTGTTTACCAACTCATCAGTATGGAAAACACCATGTAAACACACAGCTGATGTAATTAAAGGCCTCCTGTGTGCGGCAGCTTCGGCCCCAGCAGGTGCAAAACCGAATCCCGTGGCTAAATCAAAGCTGCCCCCCCATCTCGCCCACCCGGCCCCATCCTCAGAGGTTCCTGGGGTGACCCTCAGAGGTCCCATTATTTCTCCCAACTTTCCCCAGGATGAGTGCGTTTGTCTCACAGGCCCGAGTCTGTCTGTCTGTCTGTCTGTCTGTCTGTCTGTCTGTCTGACTGTCTCTCTGTCTGTCTGTTCCTCCGCAGCACTGGGAGGACGATGTGCGCCGCTTCCACAGAATGTTCAGGCATTCTACCGACACAGAACTGGTCGTACTGGTTGGAAACCATGACATCGGCTTCCATTATGAGTGAGCACCGCAGACTCATTGTGTCCTTGTTTTTCATCAGGCGACCTTTAATCCTAGACCAGCTATTTCTCGCTGTGCTCTGTAGACAATTGTGTACATAAAAAGGACTTTGACTTGTCAGCTGGTCCGTGTGTTCTTCTGACAAACTGATAAACAGAGTGGTGGTGACAAAAAATGCCAATACATGGCTCATAGTGTTAAACCTTAAATAACAGCAAGTGCCAAGGAACATTACTCAAACTGAATATTTGACTGAGTCACTTATTGTCTTGCAGGCTTGGTTAGAATAAAAACAGACAGGAACAAAGACAACTGGGAGTGTCACTCGGGTTTCTGGGTTACTTGTGCTACAACTTTATTTTACAAACACACAGACACACAGACACACACACACAGACACACACACACACACACACACACACACACATGCAACAAACACACAAATTACACTATATGCACCTGTTTCAGAAAAAAAGAATATGCCTCACTAGTTTACATGACATAATATAAATGAATCATTTTACAGACCAAAGTTAAGGTCCATATAGGGCAGGCTTATATTAACAAAAAACTTTAAAAGCAAGTGGACAAGACTTATGTATATCTCATTTTAAACAGACCAATCAGCTGCCCACTGGTGCAAGATGTGACGTTTTGTCTGTGCACCAGTGCACCAGTTTTAAGCTTGACTCAAACCATTGCTAGCCAAGAGTTGATTTTTTTTTTCAAGAAAAGCCTTTTCATTGTCATTTTTTTAATGTGACAATTCCATCAAGTTGACAAAAAAATCTTCCAGATGTTTCTGGTATATCTCGAGAGTAGGAAATGTGAATACAAATGCCAGACTGTAAAATCCTGAGTATGATTTTTCTTTTTTTGAATGCCGATATTTACAAATACAAGACGCAAGAACACCCAAAAAATAAAGTTGAAGTATCTGAATCACTTCAGGTCAGAAATAGCATTGCGCTAATTTAATTCATTTAGATATTCACATGTAAGGCTCTCTACTGATTCTGGCTTCAAATGGCTTGACTCGCAACATGTTGGCCTATGAATGTATTTTAACGTATGATTTTTGATGTAAATGTATAATGTTTAATTTAAGGTTTTTAGGTGTGACGGTTCACGACACAGCTTTTACACAGCGGATACGCAGTAGATAACTAACAACAAGATACAAAATGTTCCAAAGTGAAATGGTCGGATTATAGCTCTTCACACTGATGGTGACACTAATTTGAAACAGAATAATTGGATAATGACTAATGGTAAAGTTTAAATGGGGTACAAAACCTCCCCCAAAGTAGGAAGATGGAGAGTTTCACCTCTTTCCATAAAAGCCAAATATGTAATATGGGTAATTGCAGGTGAGTTTCAGGATTTTGGCGACATTTTGACACACTCCTGCAAATGCTTGCACTTCATCTGAGAATACAGGGCAACTACCTAACTATCACAACTGGCTGGCAATACTTGGGTTAGATTTAGGATGGACTATATTGTCTTTTGGATATTTGATGTTATAGGTGATTAAAATACACTACGGATTAGCAGGTAAGGAGCATTCATTTCAAGTGACAATCATGAGTGGATGATGCATTAACTCAACCTCAAATCAAAAATGAAAAGTATCATTTTGTCTCCTTGTGATATTCACATTCTGCGAGGACAAACTAGTCTATGTGCTGTGTAAAGGCCCATGGCTTTCAATTTGCAATGACAAATAAGCTGAAGGACTCTAAAATAAATAAAAAAGTCACAAAACAAATCCGTCAACAGGACAAAACAGGATGTGTGATGCAATCTCGTACAATACCCCCTCCCCCACCCTCAACCCAGAGGGGTAGATGTAACAGCAACGCACACACACACACACACACACACACACACACACACACACACACACCATTCCACTGCGCAGTGCTTGATGCCCGTGGTTCAAAATTGTGGGATTATGAAGACACGCAGCGGCTGTGCGGCGCTTTGATCCCACTCGTGCTGCAGGAGGTGAGGTGGCACGGCTCTTATATAACAGCATGTGACAGACAGACGTGACAGACGGCACAGCAGGATTTTTTTGCGCTGATGGGCATGCTGTGTTTGCCCCGCAGGATGGACTGGTTCAAGCTGCAGCGCTTCGAGAAGGTTTTCAACGCTTCCTCCACCAGGATCGTCACCAAGAAGGGGGTCAAGTGAGTGGCAGGAGGATGCGCATCACACCGAGCAAGCGCGACCAAGCACATAGGGAAACGAAAAAGGACATTGAGAAAAGAAATTGGTGTAGAATAAAATAAATTATGGGTGGACTTTGAGCGAGACTGAAGGAGATTCTTCAATAAAGCAGTGTGAGCAATACACCATGTGCCAGCAAATGGATTGAAAGTCAGTGGGGGAGGTTGGTGGAAATAAATCAACAGGAAGAATGAAAATGGTCCAAAACAGAAAGAGAAGCCCATATTTAACACTAAGGAATGTGTCTTATAGGCTGAAGGCTCTCAGCCGTAACCAGCTCAGTCAGTCTGCCCTTCAGCAACATGACAATCCGCACAATGCTGAGAAGACCTCAGGTGTTCTAATTTAAATCAAGACTAGAAAACCGTTTAAAAAACTAGAACACATTACTCACCACAGAGAAGGGAAACAATACCAAAATAGCCTGAGTGTGCTTTTAATTCACAGCAGTTATGCAATCACTGGCATTAAAACAGAGCTGTGAAAATATAACTTATGAACTTGGATTGATTAAAACGTGTGTTTTTTAAATTCAAATTCTGTCAGTAAAACAACTTTGATGATTTGTTTCCTCCCTCTAGACTGCGGCTGTTTCATCAGTGACCATCATGAGTTTCATTTATTCTCAAATGTCTGAGCTGAAGCGGAATAACGATCCTTCACATAAAATTATTCCATTAGTTCATTTTACTGCAGTCCCCTGTGGAAAAAAAAAAAAAATCTCTAATGAAACCATTTTGCTGCCGCTCTTCTGTATTTCACTCTTCCTCTTTTCACGTCCTCAGTTTCCTGTTGGTGAACAGCGTGGCTCTGCATGGCGACGGCTGCCCCATCTGCCAGTCGGTGGAGAAGGAGCTGATGAAACTCTCCAGGGACCTCGACTGTTCCCTTCAGGTGTGTTGGAAGATGGCGGCCGACATGGTGTGAAAGAAACAGGTCCAGTTGGAGGAGAAAAATGGCCACTCCTGGTCTGAGCGGGTGGAGTCTGAGAACAGGTGACGAGACGTGTGAGGTGCCGGCCGCTGACGGCTCTTCTGTATCGCCTCCCCTGTGCAGAGCTCGCAGTCAACCAGCGGAGAGGCAGATGGCTGTGAGGGCTCGCAGATCTTACCTCCAACGCCACCCATCATGTTACAGGTGAAGTGCGAGAGTGCTCTGAGCTCACGACGCTCCTCTCAGTTCTCTCCACGAGCTCAGGTTACACATACACAGGGCAGACTCACAAAGCCCATTCAGATGTCAATGGTCAACTAGTTGCCTCCCCCTTGATCACAACCTTGTTCATAATAATCTGTTTCTTTCTCCATATCCCTCTGGTAAAGAGCCGATTGAAAAGAGGGGAAAAGAGAACATGATAAGTGACAGATGCAAGGCTGTCCATAAGAACTTGGGAAGGAAAAAGAGCAGCCAGCACCGTTGCCACAAGCTAGGGAAGATGTTCCCATCATATTTGGATCTTCATCAAGTCTGAATGTTCAGAATGTTCCCACAGAGCTCACATATAACATTTGGAAGAAAAAAAAAACCCATTTAGAAAAGCTTAAAAGATGATTGGATAAACCCTTTTGTCTATCACATTCATAGAGGATGAATCACATATATATATATTTTTTAACAGCTCGAGGCTTCATTAAACATGCATCACCGCCCCTTGGCAAGTTGCGATGCACTGCAGTGTTTAACTAAACTCTTGCCAAAAAAAAAGCAAGCCAAAGCAAATGTGGAAATGCTGAGTGAAGACGTGTGAACTTGATTTCAAGTTTTAATGCAATGAAAACTTCCCATTTTTATCTGGCCTCTCAGACGTGCAAATCTAGATCTTATTTGTTATTTTTGCTTTTACACAGAGACTCTCGTGACATTAATATTATCATCTCTCAAAGCACGAACAACGAACCGTTGTCTGAACACAAGGAGCACATTTTCTTCTGATTAGATTAATTGATCTACTCTTGCTACATAACATTCCAGAAGAAATACCTTGGATGAATCATATTTTGCAGCTTGGTGTAGTTCTGCTGTAGTCAAAGACCCAAATCCCTCATGATGGCTGCATGTTTGCTGACTTTGGATGGGATCTTGTCATGACGAATATGTACAGATGTGACGGCAGTTTCATCATATCTGGAGCTGTGTTAGAACAGTGCGAGTTGAACAAAAAGCTATCTTCGAGCTTTTACTTATCACTCAAGGGCACCATGAACTACTTTTTAGCAATGCTACTAAACATTGCAGAACATTCCCTTAAGAAGTTCTGTTATAAGGATGACAAATAAAATAAACACAACGATTTCTAAAAAACCCTTCATACGGTATTTCAACTGAAACACGTGACCACTTAAACATCGTTCCTCCCCCTCCCCAATGTATATTAACATTCACTTTTAGCTTGAACACCGACAACCTAGTAAGCCACGCCACTTACTCAGTATACTCAAGGAAGTCGAGTATACTTGTTGAAGTCATTTTCACCTTTGCGCTCGACCATGCCAGTCTGAAATAGATGATTCTTAATTCAACAAATAAACTATAAAATGAATCATTTTGACGTTAACCTTTAACATACATGTCTCTAGGTCCTAGTTTCTTATATAAAATAAACCCTCCAAGAGCAAATGTACCATTTAATAATATTTAAAAAAAAAAAAAATGACCCATCACCACATAAATCCTTTAGCCTGTTGTTTATTCATGAGCTAGTGATCAGTCTTATGCATTGTGAAATTAAAATTCTGCATTTTAGCCGCTGTTTCATGTGATACCATTCTTCCTGACCCTGTTGAATGCACCGCCTGTTCTCCAGCACTACCCCCTGTACAGAGTGAGTGACGCTGGCTGCACGGGGCTGGACGCCGCGCCGCCTGAAGAGCGAGAACTGCGGTTCAGAGAGAAATACGACGTCCTGTCGAAGGAGGCTTCGCAGAAGGTGAGCAGCAGCAGCAGCAGCAGCAGCAGCAGCAGCAGCAGCACATCTGCAGTCTGATCTCCCCTCCTCTGGTTCTCCTCGGAGCGCCTCTGAAGCATTTCTTGCAATTAAAACACAGCAGCGCCATCTGCTGGCTGAATCTTGATCCTTCTGTAGATCAGAGGGAATGGCGATGAGGATGATGAGGATGATGATGAGGATGATGATGACGATGATGATGATGCTGATGATGCAAGTGAGTGCAAAGCGGCTCACTGAGGGTAGACGATGGTGTATCTGAGGGTTTGTGTGTCTCTCCTCAGCTGCTCCAGTGGTTTAAGCCCCGCCTCATCCTGAGCGGACACACCCACAGTGGATGTGAAGTTCTCCACGACAACAAGTACCCAGAGATCAGCGTGCCGTCCTTCAACTGGAGGAACAGAAACAACCCCAGCTTCATCCTAGTGAGTTATATTTACACCTTCTACTTTTGGTTGATTGAGGCCTTGTGTTCTTTATCCACCCCTTCAATTTCACACTGGCCCAAATATTCAGATATTTGACTAGGAAGCTAGTGCAAGCCGTGTTATTGTATTAATATTAAAAAAAAAAAAAAAAGAAAGAAAGAAAGAAAAAAGCATTTGTATAGTATTTTAACAATATCATTCCAAGATCTTTTTAGAGGGCTTTTTAACCAATCTTACAGAATCATCATAATCAGACTGAAATAACAATAAGAATAATAATGCAATTGTCCCATATTAGACAAAATTCCCTTTACAATAAACTCCCCAGAAATAATCAAAGTATTTTAGCTTTTTTTTTCTTGCTAGAAAAGGTGTGTGCTAAAAACGGGCCCTTTGTGACATCACTAAGCAGACAGATACTGATGTCTTTCCTCCCAGTATAATTAAAACACCTCCAGCCAGATGTTTGGTCCACCCAATTATATTTCTTCACAAACCACTTATTATTGGCCCCTTTACAAATATGTTGAGGGTCTGGCAAAGCATTTGATTGGATTCTGTGAACAAAAAAAACAAACAGTTAGGTGTGGAACCTTTAAATCATCCACCCATCTGTTTAGCAGAGTTCTAACTGGGCCTCCTCTGCCTCCAGGCGTCGGTGTCACCCAGCAGCTACACTCTGTCCAAGTGTTTCCTGCCGGAGGAGAGCACGGTGATCGGCGTGTACTGTACGGCTGGCGCCTGCCTGCTGCTGCTCTTCCTGGCCCCCTACCTGTGGATGAAGGGCCTGGTGCAGTGCCTCAGCCTGCTGGGCAAGCACAAGTCTCTGTGAACCACATTACCCACAACACACCAGAACTGAGCCATTGAGGACAGCGTGATGCGATTGATTATTTTTTGCCAATGTGACGCTCCTCCTCTGAACGGGTTTAGGAATTGTGTGTATACAGCCTTGAATCATTTGTCTGAATGTCTCACCCAACTGTGAAAAACGTCAATATCTCCATATAAATATATATATTTTAAATGTTTTCTAAGGATTCGTAGGTGCCAGGAGACATGAGCCAAAAGCACCTATGCTTGTTTCATCTTTGGGAGCAGCAGGCAGGTTACCACACTTTCCGTAGGTTTACAATGACTTAGTCACAAGCTCTGGCTGCATTGATTACACAAATCAATATGTAAATACCCCACATTGTGATGAAGTCACTCAGTAGACGGTGGCGTGTCCCCTCTTCCTGATGTTAGCTGTGACGTAAAACACACCTATCACCTCACACTCTGCTCACTGTCCACCATGTCTGATGGTACGTTCAGGTTCCACATCGTTTTTTGTTTTTTTTTTA